>NC_092051.1:128914961-129037963 GCF_003086295.3 Arachis hypogaea | reverse complement strand
GAGAGAGAGAGAAGGAGAGAAGAGAGAGAAAGAAAAAAGAGAGAGAGAGAGAAGGGAGAGAGAGAGAGAGAGAGGAGGGAGGGAGAGAGAGAGAGAGAGAGAGAGAGAGAAAGAGAGAGAGAGAGAGAGAGAATGGAAGGGAGGGAGGAAGAGGAGAGAGAGAGAGAGGATGGAAGGGAGGGAGAGAGAGTGGGAGAGGTGAGAGAGAGAGAAGGTGAGAGAGAGAGAGAAATGGAAAGGAGAGAGAAGGGGGAGAGGAGATAGAGAGAGAGAGAGATGGGAGAGAAAGAGAGGGGAAGGAGAGAAAGAGAGGGGAAGGAGAGAGAATGGGAGAGAAGGAAAGGAGAGAGAGGGAAATGGGAGAGAAAGAGAGGGAGAAAGGAGAGAGAAGGAAAGAAAGGAAAGGGAGAGAGAGAAGGGGGAGAGGAAAGGGAGAGAGAGATGAGGGGGAGAAAGAGGGAAGGAGAGAGAAATGAGAGAGAGAGGAGAGAGAAAGAGAGAAAGAGAGAGAGAGAGAGAGAGAGAGAGAAGACGGGGAGAAAGAGGGAAAGGAGAGAGAGAAGAGGGAGAGAAGGAGAGAGAGAGAGAGAGAGAGAAGGGAGAGATGAGGGGAGAAAGAGGAGAGAGAGAAGAAGAGAGAGAAGGAAGGGATAGAGAGAGAGAGGGGAAGGGGGAGAGAGAGAGAAAGAGTATGAAAAAACTAATTTTGGAGTTTGAATAAAACCAGTTTTAATTTGGTTTAAAACTAAACTGAACCATAAAAACTGGTTTTTTAATAAACTGGTTTTCATAAAAACTATGGTTTCAGTTTAGTGTTTTATTTGAAAAAACTGGTTTATTTAAAACAGTTTCAGTTCAGTTTCAATTCAGTTCAGTGAAACCAGTTTTTTTGCACACCCCTATAAAAGATTTATTCCTGTACTATTCTTTTACTGTTGTGTACTTTCTTTTTCGATTAATAATAACTATGACCAATGAATTTACATTAGAATACTGATTCGGGCGAGTTTCATAAAAAATAGATTAAGTGAAAAATAATGGTTAAGATGAGAGATTCAGGATAAGTATACTTGTGAGGAAACACTTTTATTAATGGCGAATAAAGAATACAAGAACTAACGATGAGAAATATAGGTGGAGAACAAGTGTTGAGACCTCCACTAATGTCACAAGAGGATGAATGAACTTTGTTTAAAGTGGACATGGGTTGATTAATGGTTGTCGAGTATTTTGGTGGAACACCCGAATGCCAGTTTTCACTCGTGAAGGGGATGAATGAAATGAAGAACGATGAGAGATATTTGAGGAGAGAAAAAGATGGGTTTTTTAGCTTCTCAGCTTCAGAAGTAAGAAAGGTCTAGAAAAAGGTGAACGTAAAGGTGAAGGTTTAGGTTTTCAGAAAAGAAGCTCTCAGGTGAAGGTGAAGGTGAAGGTAAAGGTAAAGGTAAATGTAAAGATGAAAGGGTTGCTTACAGAGGTGGCTTGAGGTCCTTTTTATAGTGTAAAACCATTATCAAGAGAAAATCTATTGTCCAATGGTTATAGTCTGACATTTGATTTACTGCTTTTTCCAAAATATCTTTAGGTATTCCCGTCACTTTAAGTCTTTTCTACTGTTCAATGGAGGAAGTTGATTCCCACACATTAAACTAAAACTCATGACATATGACATCAGTGAAGGGACATCTAGTTCAGTTTTCTTTCAACTAGATGGCGTTCTCTACACTCTAAATCCAACCAATCCACTTCCACCAATATAGTTTCCACTTAAGAGAAATTCAACTCCTCAAAGTATTCTTTTGGGTTCCATCCTTTTTACCCAATACCTTTAGAAAAAACTTAACTCTTTTTTAACCATATTTTTAGATTATTATAAAAATTATTTATATATAAAAAAGATTTATATTTTTAATACACAATCATAAGTCCCATGCAGTCTTTGAGGGTACAAAGTATTTTCTCAAGTTGCATTGAATTTTTTTGTACTCAAAAGAGCTATAAAAAAATTTTTAACAAAATATCAACATAACATTTTTTTAAGAAAAAAAAAACAGATCATAACTCTAAAGAATCAAATCTCTCCTCTTTTATTCACTTTTTTGTTATAATAATATTTATATTTGTAAATATTATGATATTTAAATATAAATATGTCTGTATAATTTGAATATAATTATGTACTCATAAAAAATGAATAAAAGAATGTTATTGTGCAAATATTTTAAATATTAATAAAATAAATAAATAAGATTAATAAATAAATATATTCATAATTTATTTGTATGTATGTATGTATTTATTTTTAAAAGTAGTGTATATACATAATAATAATAATAATAATAATAATAATAATAATAATAATAATAATAATAATAATATTATTATTATTATTATTATTATTATTATTATTATTATTATTATTATTATTATTATTATTTAATATATATATATATATATATATATATATATATATATATATATATATATATATTAAATGGAGAAAGATGGATGATTTGATTTAATATAATAATTTAATATATATATTATTTTTTTTAAGGAAATAAAGAAGGAGAGAAACTCTTTATCCTTTTAATTGGACACGTTTTAAATTTTAGTATCTGAATTTGGAGAGACACATAAGGAGAGAGAACACCTAGAAGGGTAGGGGAGAGCGTGTTCGTCATTATCTCTGCTAGGACATTTTTTACATAGCGCAGTATCATCACTACTATCACTACCACCATCCACACCCTCTGTCTTCTTCAACAATTGGGAATTTTTTTTAGGGCAAAGGACACTCCCACATTTAACTTCGTTCTATCTTTTTACTCTGTCTTCTTACTTGGTAAAACTCTTTTTCTTCTTTCTTTGTTTTTGTCTTAACCCCTCTCAGTCCCCATGTATATTGGGTTGCTAATTTTGGAATTAGCTATAGGGATTCTTTGATAAAGATCTTTCACCTTACAACTTTGGATGTTATATCCTCATTTGTATATGTTTCCAATGAAATCACAAATAAAAAAAAAGAAATTGAATTAAAATGATGAACAATGTTCATTTGTAACCGTAAATAGATATTTAAAAATAAATAATTTAATTTATTTTTTATTTATTTATTTATTTATTTATTTATTTTGCAGGAGGATATTGTTTTAAGAAAAGCAGGATTATCTACTGCTATTTTTCTACTGTCCCCTTTTTTTAGGCCAAAAAAAGAAAGTACCAATAACTTTCTTGCCCTATTTATGCTCTCTCTTTTTTAGGAGCTTGGAGGGTGGGACACTTCACTTTTTTGGAACTATTTTGTACTGCAAATTTCTTAAGATGCATCATTCACATATTTTGAGTGTATGATTGCTAATGCAATTTTTTTCATGCATTGCAGGATGCTTGAAGAATAATATAACATAAACATTGGCTCTTGTTAAAGAAGCCTTTTGCAATTGAAATTCTAACTCCTAAAATTGAAATTAGGCATAATACCTCTTAACGTACTTGAAATTGATGGGGCCGGTGGTTGTTCCATGATCCGGGTCCAGTAGGATGGAGTATCCGTTGGGGTGTACTTCAGAAACAAGGTAAGGACCCTCCCATTTGGGAGCCCATTTTGGCAAAGACATCTTTTTTATTACTGCGTTTACTGATTTTAGTACCAGATCTCTCTCTAGGAACACCCTGGGCCGAATGTGCTTGTCGTAAGCTAATGCTAGTCTCCGGTGATATTATTCCATCTTGCTTCCCACAACTTCTCTTTTTTCTTCCAACTCTTGCAACTCAGCTTCACAATCCCTTGCCTTTTAGAATACGCGCCAACTCCCTACGAGTAACTGGAGTGTTCTCGTCTTCCTCCATATTCTCCGGATTCACGAATGGAGGCGGTGAGGGGGTTCTATACCTCGTTTGATCTCTAACCATCATGTCGAAGTGTTCCTCCCCAATGGAATCGCCAGGTGATTCGGGTGAGTTTCGTGAAAAATAGATTAAGTGAAAAATAATGGTTAAGATGAGAGAGTTAGGGTAAGTATACTTGTGAGGAAAACACTTCTATTAATGGCGAATAAGCAATACAAGAACTAACGATGAGAAATAGAGGTGGAGAACAAGTATTGAGACCTCCACTAATGTCACAAGAGGATGAATGAGCTTTGTTTAAAGTGGACATGGGTTGGTTAATGGTTGTCGAGTATTCTGGTGGAACAGCCGAATGCCAGTTTTCACTCGTGAAGGGGATGAATGAAATGAAGAACGATGAGAGAAAAGGGAGAGAAAAAGATGGATTTTTTAGCTTCTCAACTTCAGAAGTAAGAAAGGTCTAGAAAAGGTGAACGTAAAGGTGAATGTTTAGGTTTTCAGAAAAGAAGCTCTCAGGTGAAGGTGAAGGTGAAGGTGAAGGTGAAGGTGAAGGTGAAGGTAAAGGTAAAGGTAAAGATGAAAGGGTTGCTTACAGATGTGGCTTGAGGTCCTTTTTATAGTCTAAAACCATTATCAAAAGAAAATCTATTGTCCAATGGTTATAGTCTGACATTTGATTTACTACTTTTTCCAAAATATCTCCCGTCACTTTAAGTCTTTTCTAAGGGACATCTAGTTCAGTTTTCTTTCAACTAGATGACGCTCTTTACACTCCAAATCCAACCAATCCACTTCCACCAATATAGTTTTCACTTAAGAGAAATTCAACTTCTCAAAGTGTTCTTTTTGGGTTCCATCCTTTTTATCCAATACCTTTAGAAAAAACTTAACTCTTTTTTTACCATGTTTTTAGATTATTATAAAAAATTATTTATATATAAAAAAATTTATATTTTTAGTACACGGTCGTCAAAT
This sequence comes from Arachis hypogaea, assembly GCF_003086295.3. Taxonomy (NCBI): domain Eukaryota; kingdom Viridiplantae; phylum Streptophyta; class Magnoliopsida; order Fabales; family Fabaceae; genus Arachis; species Arachis hypogaea. Next base: position 129,033,136 of record NC_092051.1, on the reverse strand, counting down.
ACGTAACCAAGTTCAATCTTTCTTACAATGATATACCCATTGAAGAGTACGTGTCACACAACCATGAAAATGCAACGAACTCCCCCCACGCCATGAACAACATTATATTATGACTCGATCCATCTCAATCAACTGAGACAATGAAAACAATACGTGCATCTCCGCCAACTATACTTAATTTGTGACACCAATCTCTAACATCTTAGCTTCCATTTATATATATTTGAAAACTTAATTAATTAATTATTGAAAACAAAGAAATATAATTCCATGATGGCATCATTATTGTTGATAAATCAATCAAGATAGATTTTCCAAGGGAAGACTGTGAAGCACCACCGTCTCCACCGTAAGACCCGGTCCGAACCCGAATAGGACCCCCCAATCGAAGCCTTCTCCGGTGGTGGCCTTGCCTTCTTCAATTGACCTCTTTCTCATCTCATCCAAAATGAAAAGCACACATGCACTTGACATGTTTCCATACTCTCCCAACACGTGGCGAGTGGCTTTCAGCTTCTCTTCCTTCAGTTGTAGCTTAGCTTCAACCTGAAATATAAACCATACTTCTATTACGAATTTATTAATAATTAAGAATAGTATTACTTGTACAAATTAAGATAAAATTATCTTTTTATTTAGTAACATATTTAGAGGATAAAATGAAAACCCATAAACTATCTTTCATAATTTTTAGTTAATATGTAACAAATAATAATCTCATTTTCACTTTCTCTCATTCACAAAAAGAAGAGAGAACATATTTCATATTTGATTAATTGCTGTTGATTTTTTTTTCTTCTCATTTTTTCTACAAAATTATTAACCTGTATGACTCTCTTGATATTGTCATTCTTTGTTATGGATATTGTTACATGATTGTTTAATATATTCATGTAAAATTCAATGAAAATAAATTAAAAAGAATAAACTACTACTTAGTAGCCTAAAAATTTTAATTTTTTTGATAAAATAGTCTTCAAAAAGGGTAAAAAAAAATTGATCCTTTAAAGATCATTTCGGTTTGACAAAAATATATCAAATATATATTTGGACTCGGAGGGGGACTCTAAAAATAAATATAATAAGAGTATTGTAGTTATTTTTTATAAAAATATTAATTTAATTTTTTTTTAAAATTTAGTTTATAATTTTTTTGACCAAATCAATTTATCTGATTTAATTTTAATAAAAATAACAGTTTAATCAATTATATATATTAAATTTTAATTACTAAAAAATATTTAAAATAAAAAAATATTTTAGACTTTATCTATTACTCCCTTCTTTCATAATAACTTTTAAACATGAAAATTTAACTATATTCAATTTTATCTATGATTTGTCTTTTTTAGAAACTTTATTAAAAAAATAATTTAAAAGATCTATTCCACACTTAACATTTTTCTAAGAAAAAGAAAAACCACTCTAAATGGTAGCTTGTTCTTAGAAGAAAACAAAAAGTGCATTTAACTTAAGCAGTTGAATTCCCCATCTCCAAGTGCATGACCTTCTCTTTCGGTCTTTCCAGATAGGGTGGTGGTGGTTTTCTAGTATATGGAGTGTCACTGTCTTGACTCTTTGACCTTTAGCTTTTTTTTTTTTTTTCTATAACCCAACCACCCCGAGAAAAAAATGCAAAAAGTTTTATCGTTGAAAAATTTTAAGTGTTTTAAAAATATTAATATTTTAATAATTAATTTTAATAATATTATTTAATTTATTTTTAATATTTTAATATATATTTTATATGAGTAGTTAAGTTTATTAATGGCTCATTTTAATATTTATTTTAGATCCATTATTTGAAAACCTTTCTGTAACATTTACCTGGTCTAATATAGCAGGTCCACCTGGGTGCGCTATCCAGAAGATAGAGTTCCAATCACTGATCCCAATGGGAGTAAAAGCCTCCACCAAACTCTTCTCAATATTCTTTGATATGATCCCCGGAACATCCTTCAGCAGGTGAAACGTTAGTCCAACCTCTCTCAGATGACCATCGATGGCACCTTCGGAGTCCGGCAAGATCGTCTGACCCGCCGACACCATCTCGAACAACGGACGTTCCACTTTGGTGTCGGGATCGGCTCCCACGATCACTGCTGCCGCTCCATCCCCGAACAACGCCTGGCCCACCATGGAATCCAGGTGCGTGTCCGAGGGACCACGGAACGTGACGGCAGTGATCTCAGAGCAGACAACAAGGACGCGAGCGTTCTTGTTGTTCTCCGCAAGATCCTTCGCGAGTCGAAGGACCGTCCCTCCTGCGAAGCAGCCCTGCTGGTACATCATGAGGCGCTTGACGGAGGAGCGGAGGCCGAGAAGCTTGGTGAGCTGGTAGTCGGCACCGGGCATGTCGACGCCGGAGGTGGTGCAGAAGACGAGGTGGGTGATCTTGGATTTGGGTTGGCCCCAGTCCTTGATGGCTTTGGTGGCCGCTTCTTTTCCGAGCTTTGGAACTTCAACCACCACTATGTCCTGTCTTGCGTCCAACGATGGCGCCATGTACTCACACATGCTGGGATTCTTCTTTAGGAAATCCTCTGTTAGGTGCATGTACCTCTTCCTGATCATGGACTTCTCACCTGCAACAGTAGTAAAATCGTCATCACCTCATTAATGCTTCAAAAAGTATTAGGGTTTTCTAACCTATTGGTTCAAAGTATAGAACTAATTTATATATATATATATAACAATAGTTGGAAAATGATCCTCTCATCTCTCACCTTTAATTTTATGAGTGGGACCAAAAATAAATAAAAAAAAAAAGTAATAAATGATTAGATTGAACACTGGATACCATTCAGTTTTTTTGTGAAAACTCAGGTGAAGTCGACTTCTGAAAATTTAGTCCAATCACTTAAATCATCTAACGACTATCAGGTATCAACTTCACGTGAAGTCGACTTCATCTGAATTTCCACCCCGTTTTTTTCTAACGGTAGGATCCACTCCCGTGCCGTCATATATATTGAAACATTTATTAACAAAATTTAATTTTTTATTATTTTTTATTTATATTTTAATAAAATACATAATTATTTTAATAAAATTAGAACTAAGAGTAATTTAAAGATGATTTTTAACATTTTTATAGATCAAGGATATAATTAAAAATTTAATATTAAATTTAATATAAAATATCAATTAAAATGATAAATAAGAGAGAAATAGACAAAATATATAAAATATTTAAACTATTTATATATCATTATTAAGAATATTTTGTCTACTTAATTATTTTTCAGTAAAAATTCACCTACAATTACATTAATATTATTTTTATATAAAATTATTTAAAAATAATTAAATACTAACTATTCTCCACTGGTAAAAAAATTTGTAGGCTAGTTTTCAACTTATTTCTAATCGGAATTTCTTCCATCCTAGGACTCTCATACTCAGGCCCACAAGGAAATAGACCACCACTCGTTGTGTGGGTAAAAGGTATTATAATAGATGAAAATTCAAGTTCAGTCGACATTAGGTGAAATTGATAACTGTATCACGTCGACATTAGGTAAAATTGATAACTAAAAATCGTATCACGTGAAGTCGACTACACCTAAGTTTTCACCGTTATAATTATGTGGCATGCAAACTAAGATTTGTAGCATGCAGTTGAGTGTTCGTTATTATGAGAAGAGAAAAAGTGATGAGATGAAGAAGAAGGAAGGATTGGACGTACACATTCGCTTGAACTTCTCTTTAAGATCAGTCATGTGCTCGCTATTGGTGATTCGAAAATAGTAGTCAGGGTACGTGTCTTGGTACACACAGTTGGAAGGTGTGGCGGTGCCAATGGCCAACACCGTTGCTGGCCCATTCGCACGCGCAGCGTTGCGGATCTCTTCCACACTCACCATTTTTAATCTGTTGCTAAGGATATGATATATCAACCAAAGAAGACAAATTAAAATAACTGGCTAATTACACTCACAGGTTGTTATGCTATTATTATATATAGGTGAATTAAGACAAGGAGGGAATAAAAGAAGTGATCTGGTGAGGTATGATGGCGCACAAGAGTTTCGAAATGTGAACAAAGCGAATCTAGTAGTGTGTATTTTGATGATTCGATAAATAAATATCTTCCTTTTTTTTTTTTTGTAGTAAAGGGAAGTTGGGATTGGGAGTTGGAAGTCACTGAAATTGCGTGCTGGTTTTTATAAGCAAGGGTTGTTAGTAAACTAAGTAGATCATCATGTTGGTAGGTTGGATGAACGGGCAGATGAGTGTCCACGTCGAACGAAGTTAGGCTGGTTAACCGGTGGTAGATGTGAGGCCACATTATGCCCAAAAAGCCAAAGATTCTTGCATATTCTTCTTTTATAGTCGGTTTGTACTTTACACTATAAGTAGAGAAGAAACCACCAGCACTGTACCTAGTCAGGAATTTAAGATCTCTTGATGGTGTGGTAATTGTACTTTGTTTGGAGATGATTGGACAGTTTATTAATATTAACAAAAAAATGTTAAGAGCCTAATATTTTTTCATTAATATTAACTAATATGTTGGGTTAATGTTTTATTTTCATATTATTAAAATTTATGCTTTAAAATTAAAATTTTAATAAAAGAATATATTTATTAAAAAATAATAAATTTTATTAATTATATAGTATTTTTAATAAATATCTTTCTTTTAAAAAAAACAATAAAAATATCACTTTAGATATAAATTTTGTTAGAGAACCAGCTTTGTTTCAATTAACTAATAAAATAATAAATGAGAAAAGACTTTAAATATTTTATATATGGTTAATTTTTGTATAAAATACAAGAATATTTGGTCATTTTGATGTTTGAATTTACATTGCTATTCTCGCAGCATAATTTGATAATAACATATTGTATTATAATTTTTTCTTTTATTTTTTAAAAAGCAAAACGTCAATGATGTATTATGAGTAGTTTTTTAATTATGTAAAGATAAAATATTACTGATATTTTATATAAAATGTCACTATTAAATTACAGAATTCACAATAATATATAATATAATTTGGATCATTTTTAAAGAATTCAACCTAGTGACTCAATATAGAAAAATAAAAGTGAAACCAAGGGAATGTAAAGAAAAATTTTTTAGAAAGGAAATAATTATTATTGGCTAATCATTCGCTAAAAAAGGAGTTTGGATTTTTTTTGGATATATAGATTAATTTTTGTCTAATTTATAATCACCTAAATAGATAGAATTGCAGTTGAGTTGAAGTTTTAAAATTGTCTATTTTTAATATTATTTATAAAAAAAAAAAAATCAACACTTGGTTATAAATAAACGAACTAAGCGCCTTAACCATGTTATTTTACTAGGCTACTATTCGTATTTTGCTTATCTTTTTATTTTTATTACAATTTTTCTAACATATATCATTAAAAAAAAAATACTTATTAATAATATAAAAGTATTAGCTTTATATATCTCAAATTAAATTTTAATAATCAATAACAATAGATATAATTTTAAAATTTTTGTACCCTTTATCTAATGTTTACTCAAATATTTTTTAAGTGTTACATAATTTTTTTTTAAAGTCATAAATATAAATTAAAAAGATATAAGACATGAAAAGATACATTTCAATTACAAGAACATTTTAGAAATTGAAAGTTCTCAAGTGAATTGAGAAGAGAGTTAAAGCAAGAAATCACTTTTAGATTTGAATAAATAAATTGTGTAGAATTATGATTTTAGGAGACTTATTATTTTTGTCTCATCTATAGCAGAACAGAAATTGCAAAGAAGAAGAAGAGTGATGCTTCGATATATTCTGGTTCGGCTACAAAGTACAATGTGACCTACGTTCAGACTCTACCCCAATAACAATGGTAGAATTTTTATTGTAATTAAGATTGATTACAAATACCAATTCTAAAAAAGTTACACTACTCTTGTAAATCATAATAAATCATTTAGGTAGCGTTTGTTTGCGAGACAGAGACCAAGAGACAGAGACAGAGAGACAGAGATCAAGAGACAGAAATAAAAATAAGTACTAGTATTGTGTTTGGTGTGAAAATATACAGGACTGAGTTATGTCTCAGTATCCTGTTTGGTTTAAAATAAAACTAGAGACTAAATATTAAAAATGACGAAAATACCCTTAAATTTAACTAACAACCCTACCCCCAAATCAAATTTCATTTTACTCAGCATGTAACCCTAACCCCCTTTCTCCTCTCCTCTACCTTCTCTCCTTTCCTCTCCCGTGAAAGAATCCCAGATTCTGACCCGCCGCCGGTAGCACCTCCACGGGTCCGAACGATGATGACCCCTCTCCAATTCTCCACCAGTTCATCTTCGTGGCGCCAGTTGCTCTCCATGGTTTGTAACGTTGCTGCCGTCTGCGACCCCTGTATGCTCTTCATTTGCTCGTCGTAATTTTTTGTGCAAGAGAGAATCACTCCAACGTTGCTATATTAAATGATTAATTAAAATATTTTACTTATTTTATTTCTCTCATTTTCCCCCTTTAGCCATTGCTGTTTCTCGAGATCACAAGCCGGAGCAAACGGACGAGAGACAAAGGATTGAAAATGCTGGTGGCTTGTTATGTGGGCTAGTAAGGTCTTATTATAGTTAGCATTCATGAATTGATTTATAGATTCATATTGTTTATATCTTTGAAAACTTCACTTACAGGAACCTGGAGAGTTGGTGGCGTTCTTGCCGTTTCTCATGCTTTCGGTGATAGACTTCTGAAACAGTATGTTGTTGCTGATCCAGAAATCTAGGTGTGCTTCGAATTCCAGTATTTCTTATATTCATAGTTTTATCTCTGTTCGTATCCATATACAGTCCATAACTTAGTGTAATATATATATATATATATATACGGTTCACATCGAAAAGCATCCTGCCAGTTAATTGAATAAAGAAAATTCTGATTCGAACAAGATTTGATGTTTCTGAAAAGAGTGTTGTGAATCCTTCAATCAATGTAAATATGCAAACATTTTTATAGTTCTTTAAGGAAAAGTGCTAGTAACAATAAGAATCGTGTAATACAGATCTCTGCATAAAAAATTTGTCTCCCGACTGGTCTTTATCATCGCTACCTGGCTTTTAAACCTTAACCCCTGTTTGCCTCTCTATATTCTGGTTACTAATTTATTTGTGATATTGCAGGAAGAAAAAGTTGATAGCTCTCTCTACCAGTTTTTTATTTTTTTCAATTTGTCTCAAATGGGTGTTTAAACCACCATGTTCAAGTAACACAATTGTATCTGATAAAGACTTTGATATAACACCAAGAATTCAAACCCATGATCCAGGAAGCTGTTGCAATAATAAAGAAAATAGATGATGCAGAGAAGGCGGCAAAGAAGTTGATGCAAGAAGCATATCAGAGAGGTAGTTCCGACAACACTACTTGTGTTGTGGTTCGTTTCTTGACGAACCAAGGTGCTGCTTCTGGTACTAGCTCCGGCTAAAGCGTCTCTTGGACACAAAGGGTAGTGCATAGTTGGTAGTTGGTGCAGTGGAGATGTGACAAATGGCAAAATGTGTTCTATTATATTTTGATCATAGGCATATTCCATTTTAGCTGTGTGCCATGCAAGAATTAGAAAAATTAATTTGAAGACTCACCTACTATGGTCCTCTAGCATAGCTATATTTTATTTCAGAATTTCTTACTTCCACAATTGGTTCGTATTTGTAGCTAGGAGAGATTGTTGTGTAAAAAGTACTTGTTTATTGTTGTTTCCCTTCATGTGTGCAAGCATATATATATGATGTCTTATGTTGTAGTGAGGATTGTAACAAAAGTGTTTGATGTACAACAATATATGGTCACTATTGCTCAAAAGGGATATCAAGACAGCTATGAATTCTTGTTTAATCTAAGATCTGTTTAATAGAATATGTTATTTGTGTTCTGAATTTAGCAACTATGTGCATCTTTTTCCACTTCTTCATGTACATACTTCAATAAAACCAGTATAAATAGTATCGTTTCACCAAAATTTCTATAAGACTCATAAACACAAATCTACTACTTCAAAAGCATATTGATAGTTTATCAGAATGGGACAGTTGATAACAAAAAAATATCAAAATTTTCAATACATACCAAAATAAAGGCATTAGCAAAATAAAGGCATTACCAAAGTATCTATCCAAATGTATACCAAGCATAAGTTTGTAACTTAAACCATCTTAAAAATATAACCATCTCACAAAATACTAAAACACTATAGTAAAAAACTTAATACCCTTAACCAACACTTAACTTCATATAATGGAACGCACAAGGCCAATCATCTGTGAATCTGTCAAATCCCAGAAGTGTGCATACACATTAGGACTCTCAGCAAACTTCAAAATTGCTCTCACCACCTCGTCATCACCGAACCCAAGCTGTGCGAGCTTCTCCCCAACCTTAAACTTCTCATTCACACCAACAATGACATCAGCAATTAGTTGGGCATTCTTCCTTTGGTCAGCCGAAGATTGCTGGATATGGTCAGCCATCCTCTCCAAAACGTCAGCTTGCTTTCTCTTCCTCCCATATCGCCTTGTGCTTCCTGCACTCGCACCGGCTTCAGAATGTGATGCTTGTCCTTGCATTGCTGGGCCTCCGTCAAAATCTGGTTGTGGAGACATCTCGGAGTCATCAAATCCAATTGTAGTGTCTTCCGTCTCTTCGTTAACCTGTTCCTCCGCATCGAAGCCACTAACTGCTGCTGATCCTGTGGCTCTATCCCTGCCAAATATACCCTCTAGCCGGTGGAAAAGAGGAAATGGCTTGCCAGGAATGTAGAACTTCGTTGGATGTGCCTCGGAAAATATAAACCCGATTTAACAAACATTAATGAGGTTCATGCTATACAACTAGTTACATTTAAATATAAATGTCTTTTATTTAAATATAATAAATTCAGCAACAACAAAGCGAACACAAAGGTCTATTGATAATTTTCATTTCATTTTTCAACCACATGTTAATTGTTCTAACTATTCACTGTGAACTAAAAACTACTGGGATTCAGAAAAGTCTTGTGATCCTAAAGAAATAAAACTAAACAATTTTCTCATTGCCCCGGCTGAGAAAAATGCTTAAGGCATGCAATTCCAAAGAGATTTACCAAGTTTAGAAATGCCCTTATGATCTAAGAGAGCATTTTAGGGAGTCCATGTGGAGATGATAACAGCATCAGAAAAAAATATGATTACCTCAACTATGGTGGCAATAGAGAGATGATCTTATGATCCAAAATTCCAAACGCAGCAGAAAAAAAAATATAATTAACTCAAACTGAGCTGCCATGTTAATACTATTGTTACAGGCAAAACAAACAGAAACCTATTTTATACTCAAAATGATATAGCAAATTAGTGACAGAAGTATGCATCATATAAGAGACCAAAATTCGTAAGCAACATTAAATTTCAATGAGTCTTTCTCCTCTGCTGAGGCTGCTACTGAGTGGCTAATCTTTAAATCCAAAACACCGTAAATCATATTACGTAAAGTTAATTTAAATCTTCAACCATCAAAACAACGAAGAACAAAATTATTAGAACAACACAAAAAAAATTAGAAACCAAAACTAATTTAGAAAAGAAGCAAGCACAAATCCACCATTCTATTTTACCAAGCATGAATCACACTCACCTTCAACCATGCATCAAGGACGTCTTTCAAATCAACCTCGACACATTGTTTCTCATTATTCCACCCGAACCCACTGCATCCAAGCATGTCAGCGGCGTACTGATACTTCTCCTTCAACTGCTTGTGTTTATTCTTGCAGTGCTTCGCAGTCAAGGTACAACTGGGGAAGGCCTCCAGCATCTTCAGAGCCAGTTTCTCGAATGTTCCTGGTTTGAACTGCCCACAGTCGGCCCTCTGACCATCCACCACAAACTCCTCCATGAAGCCAACAAAAGCATTAGTCTCTTCATCACTCCACATGCGTTTGTTCTCCATTTTTACCTACACAAATTAAGATAATCAACCTTGTGCAACAATCATTTCTGTGTATATGAATTAAGAATCTTAAAATCAATTAACATAATGTAACTAAAAATAATAAAATAGCAAACAATAACACAAATGACTACAATTTATCCACAGCCTACAATTCACGCCATAAGCAAGTACAAATATGTAAAACTGAACCACGAATAGTTAGTTTGCATTACAAACAAAGAGGTGCCATTACAATATTTCTCGTCTCAACAAGTGATACAAATTAAAATTGTGCCATTACAACAATACTCAATTGATAACAATGTTCATTACGCTGCAAATACAACACTACTCCATATGACGTGTACGCCACTCTTCATACATCTCAGTTGCTATGTTGTCACGCCAGTGAGACCACTCGTTCGTGTTTTCAACCACATCAATCATTCCATCTTGTGCTTCATCTCCATCAAGCATAAATTCATCCAATATGCTACCTTCCTCCTCCGGATCCATACCCATACTCTTTCGAATGAAATTTTGAAGCAAACAACAAGCAATAATTATCTGAGATTGTGTCTTTATAGGGTAAAAGCTAGGGCTTCTTAAGATGGACCACCTCTTCTTCAGCAAACCAAAGCATCGCTCAATGATATTCCTGGCGGAAGAATGAACCTTATTAAAATATTCTTGGTAATTGCGCGGTGCACGTGCTCCTTGGGCCCACTCTCTAACATGATATCGAGTTCCTCTATATGGTGCTAGAAAACCCGGACCATTTGTGTAACCAACATCAACTAAATAGTAATTACCTACAGACAAGTAATGCAACCAACATAAGCTTAACTATTGTGAACTCAAGCTATATGTACAGGCTTATATCTAAGGATGGCATAATTACCGTGGGGTATCTTAAGACTATTACGACGAGTTATTGCATCCCGAAGTACCCGCGAATCAGATGCCAATCCCTCCCATCCACTGAGTACATAAACAAAACTCATCTCCCGGTTACACACTCCTAAGACATTGGTGCAGATTTTACCCTTTCTTGTTCGGTATTTTGCCTTCTCATACTCGGGGACTGTCACCTCTATATAAGTGCCGTCTAATGCTCCCAAGCAACCCTATCATCCATAGAAAGTTATCATACTCAGATATAGAATCCTTCAGGCAAGTATGAATCAAACACAACATCGAATAAGCTCTACCTTAAACCTTCTCCATGTGGGGTCAAGACAATCCTCTTCAACTGGTGTAACCTTGGCAAACAAAATGCTTTGAATACGTATTACAGACTTCAAAACTTTATTAAAATACTTACTAACTATCTCGCCGGACCTACAAAATCTAACTTGCAGACTACGATTTTTTTTGTGATGCGCTAAGATAATTAAGAAAGTCGCAACCTGCTCCGGCAGGCTTACATGACCATCTTCATTAAGTCCTCCTTGAACTTCGAGCAACTCACACAAATTAGCAAAGGCATTTGTGTTCATTCTCAACTCCCAAATACAATTCCTATCACCCTCACCAACAATACGCTCTAAAGCCTCACGTCTAATTTTACTATTCATTCTTCCACCTAACGACAGTTGGCCACTAGTTCTATCCCTAAAGTAAACAAATAGCGTAAGCACAAAGAACAACATCAAATCTTCATTCTTGGATCTCATCTCTTCATAAAAATACACGCATCGCTTAATAATTTCTGACCGCTCCATTTCTTCCTAGCAAAGTCATTATATTAAAAAACGCATAAACATTCAAGTTAATCTAATACTTCTTCATGCCAAATCTACTTTATTATCTTAGAACCAGAAACAAGAATAAAAAACTGCAATAAAAAGATATCTAACTCTATTTACTTCTCAACTTTAATTAAGTTTCAACTGAAAATCAAAACAGGAAATACAATATAAACACAATAAAAAATTTATATGAAAGTACTTGAAGAGGGTGTCTTGAGTCAAAATCACAAAACAGGAATTCCTACCATGCATTGGTGTTAGTGCAGGCAGAGTTGGATGGATGAAGTGTACTGCTTGTTGTCTAAAATCTAGAAACTAGAGCTTGTAGTTAACAAAAGTATGAACTAAATTTCCTTTACGTTTATACTTTCAAGTTGCTACTGTGTCCTTTTTAGTTACTAGGATTGTGTTTAGCAAGTATGAGATGAGAAGTTTTTAGATGTTTCCAAAGCAAGTAAATCATTATTATTCTGCACTATTCAATTTTTATTTACTTATTTTGGGTAGTACTCAGCACTATTCATTACGTTAGATAGAGATAATTTAGTTATTACACATTGCAGTAAAGAAAGAAGAGAGGAAAGAAAAAACTTTATTCAGATTGGAAAACACAAATTAAGTAATAAGGAAACCCAAACAACATTAAAAAAAGTAAAAAGCTGATTTAAACTCCCCCCATCAACATGTATCGGCTTAAACTAATATATAGACCAAGTGAGTGTGTGCTATTTTTTTTTCTGGATCTGTTCAAGTAATCATCAAACCAAATTTTAGCATAAACTCCAATATTGTTGTGTTCAACATCTAAGGAGTATTAAACTCAAATTTTAGTAAACTTGAGGATTTTGCAAAGAGCATACATCTAAATGGGATATTCTGTTACCTTATACCATGAAAATTTTTTCAATAAATCACCCGTGCATAAGCTTTATATGCAATAGCGATAGAGGGGGGAAAATGATTCAATACATTGTGCAAAAAAGCATAACAGTAATTATAGTTACCTATAAACAAATAAATTGCAACCATCTCTATGCAGATTGTGATACTCCTGTTAAGCTTCACCCTTGTTTTAATTAAGTTTAGAGAACAAACATTCATCCGCTCAAATATATATGTTAATAATTGTAGCCTACCTAACAATAGTTCTAACTTATAAACCAGCATGTTGTTATAAAGTTGCACCTATTGTGGTTTGAAGCTGCACTAATCTAAGTATTACAAAACAAACAAAGACATCGAAACTTATTACAATGGCCAAACTTAATCACTGACCCTTTTATCAAACTGACCAAACTTCACAATTGATCCTAGATTGTTCAGTAATTAGTTCTTAGGAGACAAAAATAGAAGGTAAACATCATAAACTCATGTTATTATAAAGCTGAAATAAATGGGTTAATTAATTTGGCTTTCGTTCTCATCAAAGAAACTTTCACAAATTAGGGCATGAGGGAAAAGATGAAAGGAACAAATCCACAGATTAGGGCATGATGGAAAAGATGAAAGAAATCAGTAAATTAAACAACTTTTGTATATAACTAACCTGGGTCAGAGCAGTTAGGACGAGGAGTTGATGGTTGACGTCGACAGCAACTGAGGAGAGGCGGCAGCTTCGTTCTTCGACTTTCCTGTGAAGGTGAGAGAGGGGAGATGAGAAGATGGGGACCAAGAACATGAACTTGCAAGTGGCAAACCACTTACCTAGCGGTGGCGAGGCCAGCGGCGCGGTGAGGCAGCGGCTGTTCTTCAGATGGTGCTTCAAAGGCTGCGTGGCTGTTTTGAAGAAGAATAAGAAGATGGAGTAATTTTGAAGAAGCCCTGATTTACAAAGGATAATTTTGGAATTATTGAATTAGAATAGGGATAATTTAGGTACAAATTATAATTGAAATTACTGTCCCCGTCTTTAAAATTTTCTGTCTCCAGTGTCCCTACTTTTTGAAGGTACTGAAATACTGAAATTTGAAAGACAGAGACAGAAATTTTAGTTCCAGTCTCTACCTCAACAAACATAATACTGAATTTCTGTCTTTCAGTCTCAGTTCCAGTCTCTGTAAACAAACGCTACCTTAGGTATTGGCTTAAACATAGTTAAGGAAAACCTAGAGTACTGAAATCAGTACTCTATTTGACTTTTGTGTGAGTTTGTAATGTCCCAAGATTTTTCTTGAAACATTTTATATTTGATTTCTTTTATTGCTATCCTATCCTCTAATTTTATCAAAATACCTATTTTACTCCTATTCTTTTTATCAAAACCTGACCCTAATCCCAAAATTAAACTCACACCCTCCCCTTACACACATACACACACATTTCAGAGAAAAAGGGAGAAGGAACGAAAGCAAAGAAAAGAGAATGGGGGAGTTGCGAAGGGAGAAGGAGAATAAGAGAACAGGGGAAAAGGGGGAGGACGGCGCCGGCGGAGGGAGGAGAGCCGCTCGCCGTCGCCGTCGCAAAGAAGGAAGCAAGAGAGAGAGAGAGAGAAAGACCAGAGAGGGAGACCACGACGGAGAAGAGGAGAAGGCGCCGCCTCTGCCACCACCAAGTCGTGCCTCGTCGTCGCCGCCGAATCTTCCCTCATTGCCGTTGCCGATGCATGAGCCCAAAAAGAGAGAAACTTCGAAAAAGGGGAAGGAGAACGCGACGGAGCTCGTCGTTAGGAAGAGATGAAGCGATGGTGGTGGGTGTTGCCACCGCTGCTACTGTCGTCATCACTGGAGTTCACCGTTGAGGTTGCTAGAGCCACTGCTTTTGCCCTTTCAAAATGCCGCATGAGTTACTTCGATGCCATTATGAGTTCGTTTCACCACCATTCTGGTCTAGTTAGTGATTGTTTGTTCTATTTTGTTTCTGTCACTATTTTATCACTGTCATTAATGGTGCTGTCATTGCTCCATTGATTCCTGTGCATATTGGTAGGCATAAAACAGCTGTTGTTGTATCCGTAATTTTTCGCTGTCTCAGTCTAAATTATGTGTCTTTTCATTTTATTCTACATCAATCTTCCTCACCCTTTAATTTAGCACTTCGAGTTTGGTCTCTTCGGTCCCTTGAGACCACGTTGTGAGTAGGCTTTACATTTATAATTGTTTGACTGTGCATCTATAATTATTTTGATATATATTGATTATAATATTTGAATTATACTCACTATATTTGCCTTGAACGATTTTAAATTGATTAGAATAATTGATTTATTAGAATTAAATAATACATTTTTATGAAGTTTATACTTTTGGAACTATACATGAGATCATATATATTTTTTATGAAGTTTTTCATTATTCCAAAATGTTTGATTTTACTTGAATATCTGTTTAGATATTCAAGTATTTGTTGGTACTCACTTACTTTAAAAATTGTGAAAAATGTTTGAAATTTCTTATGATTGAAAAGTATGATTCGAAAATATTTCTAATGAGAAAGTATCATCTGATTTGATTTGATTCGATACCTTATATATTTAAAAGATCAAAGATTTGTTGTATTTCAAATTATATGTTTTGAATTGGTTTGGGAGGTTTATATTAGAAAACCGTAGTTAACGGCGGTTATGACGTTAACCTAGATGCATTTGGCTCAGACCTCAGCTAGCAGGGGCATTGCTAGCCTAACGTGTAGACCATACATTGGATCTGTTATTCCGTACAGACACACTAGAGGAAAGGGCTACCCATAGTGGTGGAGCTGCCCAAGTGTGGATTTTTTATTTAATTTCTGTATGAGAACTCCCTTATTGATTCACTTATGATTATCAACTACTATTTTCTAATTAAAATTACTTTGATAATAATGTTTATATGGTCTCATGTCAATTATAGATGTATTGTCTAGTCACTAAATTGCAAAACTCACCCCGTTTTTCTAAAAATATTTTTCAGGAATAAATACTTGACTATATGAGACTTTCTATTCAAGAGTATGATATGCACTGAGTATCTATTCTTTATCAAGTTTCTAGATTGTTATATGCTCCATATGTTACAGGCAGGATCCAACCATTCTTAATTATTTTAATTTTTGTTAAAAATATATAACTATTTATTTTAATTTAGAACTTGTAAAATATTTGTAACTTTCTTATTTAACTTATATTTAGATATGTTAGGCTTGCTATGGGATTATTTTTCTGAGTGCCGGTCATGGCTCATTTTGAGCCGTGATAAAGTGGTATCAGAGCTTAGGTTTAATCTGTGTAATATGGAGCAAGTGTCCTATAATAGGATCACAATTGTATAAATAGAAGCGTGCCTATTTGTACATATTGTGACACTATCAGAGGCCTATAGAAATGTCATTCTTGTCCTATGTGTCATTGTTGTTTTCTGATTATTGTGATCATGCGTCCTCTGCCGCTTCTTGCTACTCCTATCCTTTTCTTATACCCAATATCGACTTATCCTTTGATAGGTTATTTTGATTGGTGTAATCGTTTCGGTTTCGACTCTTTATCTTTTAGCTGATTCCACTTTTTCTCACTTTTCTGAATATTTGCTTTAACCTTCTTCGTCTTTGTGATGTTCTCTATGGTTCCCGATTTTAAGATTTCATCCATGATCTAGAAGATTCGATATATTTTCTTTGTGTGAATTACAATCTGATTCCTTTTAGAGTACTGTATTTGAATTTGTGGATTGTGGGTTCGTTTAGTTGAAATACTTTCTTATGTTGATGATCGTTGAAGCTAACATAATTTTGAACCACTTGTGATTCTTTCTTTCAAATCAATAATTTTAAAAATTATTATTCAATTGCTCAAGGAGAAAAATTATGCGATGAACATATGAATAAAGTGTTATTGTTGTTTGTCGAATTGGTGATTTTATCTTCTTAGGTATAGTAAATTATTTGGATAATTAGTTAGATAGATCGATGGTCGTTCTGATCTAGAAGTTTGTTTGAATTTTTTTAATTTGATGATCTGATTCTATTATGGTAATGTGATACTTGTGAAAAAAAATTAGTTATTTCAAGAAATTTTTAAGAGATATATGATACTTGAAGAAATGAGGTGATTGCTAACTTTGCAAAGACTTAATTGAGGAGTAAGGAGAGAAATTGTTTTATTTTTGGATTCTTACAATATAATATTTTATTGGTTTACACAACTTTCTATTTATTCAATGAGGATTCCTTCCATTTTATTTAGATGGGAGTAAAGCTCAGAAGGCTTTCTATTATACTACATTTATACTTTTTCCAAGTTTATCATTAGTTAGATTAAGAAATATTTTCCATGATTATCTCGAATTGACTTCATATTTTCAAGTGAATTTTCATAATCATGTTCATTATTTTGAAACTGGAAGTCGAAATAATTTGGTTGGTCTGACTTTTAAAGTGTACACCACAGCTGATGTGTTTGTGTCTTTGAATAATTCGGTGCTATGTTTTGATTCCATTGTTGCAACAGTGAATTACATTTAGACGTGAATGCCTTACTAAATGGTAGCTCAAACAACCTATTTTATGTGTATTATCATGACAAAAAAAATTGTTTATATATAGATGAGGGTGTGTTAGAATCAACTCTTATAATTTTATTTGTTTCGGTGATGTTTGTCTTTTAATTTTTTTATTAGCTGATTTCAGATATATAACTGTAACTATGATAGCAGTATTGCTACTTTGTTGTTTGAATTTGATTTTAAATGGGATATTTGCTTGAGTGGTATCTCAGTTTATTCATTGTGAAGGAACTTGGTCTACTCTCAAACGGATCATGCATGTGAAGGTGAAATATAAATTGTGAACGCTTGATTTTTGTTGATGAGTAAAAAGATGAACTTTGCTTTTTGGCTAAGATCTAAAACTTGAAAATTTTCTTAACCCTTGCTTTTTTTGAAAATTCCTCTATTCTCAACTATTGTCCTTATTTTCAAAAATTGGAAGATTGATTTTCTGGGTTTGTGAGATTGAGATTGTAGGTCTTAGATATTGGAAAGAATTTCTGGCGATTTCAGATGAAAAAGATTGGCTATCTAATTCCTTAAAGTTGAACAAATTCTTTATATGAGTTTTTTTCCCTTAT
The DNA here is from genome assembly GCF_003086295.3 of Arachis hypogaea. Classification (NCBI taxonomy): domain Eukaryota; kingdom Viridiplantae; phylum Streptophyta; class Magnoliopsida; order Fabales; family Fabaceae; genus Arachis; species Arachis hypogaea. The sequence goes on along the minus strand of NC_092051.1, from coordinate 129,015,425 downwards.
TATATTCACGGATTATTATTAAGTAGGCATTGTAAAAAAAAATTGATTACTTTTTTAATTTTAGGACAGCTTTGGTACTTGTTTATAATGTATGAAGATTGGAGATGTTTAAACTTTAAATAAATCGATAGGTTTATTTTGAGTCATTGGATTTAATCTTGAGTTGTTTCATCATAACTTGTTAACCTGAGAAATGCTGGGTATGGATTGATCATAGTTTGAACTTGGAGATGTAAAATTTATCAATATTTTCTTTTCTTTTCATGAGATTCCTATTTTTATTTGGTTCATTTATTTCGGAGTTTTTTCATATGTTGCATTTGTTCGTCCTAAATATTTTCTTTATTACTATACTTTGATTGATTGTGTTTGAATAGTTCGTTTTGTTATTGTTGTTGATATTTAAAAGTAAAAATCTCTATATGATACTATTTTTTTATATGCTAGCTTCTAATTTTGGATACAACATCTATGTCTTTTTTCTAATCTACTCTCTCAATTATTGGCAATACTCTCTTCATTTTTGGCCTTTTTAGATTCTTGATAATAATGTGAGGAATGGTTATGGAATAAGAAATATGGTGAAGTTTTTTTGGTGATTTCAACATTCGCTTATGTCCTAAAGGCTCTTATGCTATGGTGATATTGTTCTGTTGAGCTTTGTTTTGTTTTGTTTGCTTTCTAGTTTTGTTGCAAGAAAAAAAAATCTATATTCTATCAGCGTGGTCACATCTTGTAGTATGATTATTGAGAATAGTGCATACAGAGGGCTAGAAATTATAACATATGAGAAATAGTAGTTCTAAACTCCTTCGTTTCTTTTATTTAAGTAATGATAGTCGTTAAGTTTGAGAACGTTAGGTGTTCTTCTTGGAAAAATTTGTGTTGAAGTTTGCGTTATAATCGTGCCGCGTGATTTGACGTATCGTTCATTCCTCTATATTTCATGTCAGAAGTTTCTTGTTTCAATTCTTGTTGAAATGAAATTTGATTTTGTTTCATGTCCTACATCTTATACATATCTCGATTTGATCGTGCTTTTGGCTATCCCATAGATTCTCGACAACACAGGTGTTGACGTTGCATTCCTTTATGTAAATTATGTAACTCCTTGATGTAATCTGAATTTGCTTTACTGTGATACATCATATCTTCTAGTATTCTCCTCGAATTCTTATTCCAGATCTTCTTTGAAAAAGTTTTTTATTTGATTCTTTTCTTGTCAGATCGTGTCCCTAATCATCTTCTTGAATCTTTGTAAAAATTGCCATTAACTTTAGTTACCTTCTTTTTGTGAACTCTGTACTTCTTTGATTCAACCTAAATTTGTTTTGACCTAATACACAATCTTTTCTTTTATTGTTTCTATCAAAGTTTTTTTATTAAGATTTTCTTGTTAAGATGCAATTGACTCTCTTTTTGGGATACTTCATTGTTTCTGTATATCATTGCTTAATTACAATCTTAAGCATCCTTCCATTTTTGTGCGAACACCATCTGTGATGTTTGCTCTTCTTTTCTTAAGTTTTGAATCCTTTTGAGTAAACTCGTGCTTGTTTCGGTGTCATGTGTGATTTCCAGATAGCAAACAATATGTTAGTTCATTAGACATAGCTTATCAATGTTGAAGTTCGGAAAGTTGTAATTCTAAGACATGACATAAGACTGATTGCTTCTATAGATATATACTACAGAACCAAGGAGATGGTGAAGTAAGATTGTATTTTGAGGAGATTAACGAACGAAGTGAAGAGTGCTATGTAAATTTGAGTTGTCAACGGAATGAGAGTCAGTGAATGTCAACCGCATCGTTTTAACACACACCTATCTTGTAACTTTTGCACTCGATGATATTTCTTTCTCATGTTTGGTAAAAGGCCAAAACCATGTGACATTTTTTTATACTGTATCAATTTTTGAGGGCGAAAAATTTTCTAAGGTAGGTAGAATGTAATGTCCTAAGATTTTTCTTGAAATATTTTATATTTGATTTCTTTTATTGCTACCCTACCCTTTAATTTTATCAAAATACCTATTTTACCCCTATCCCTTTTATCAAACCCTAATCCCAAAATTAAACTCACACCCTCCCTCTTACACACATACACACATATTTCAAAGAAAAATGGAGAAGGAACGAAAGCAAAGAAAAGAGAAAGGGGGGAGTTGTGAAGGGAGAAGGAGAAGAAGAGAACAGGGGAAAAGGGGGAGGACGGCGTCGGCGGAAGGAAGAGCGCCGCTCGCCATCGCCGTCGCAAAGAAAGAGCAAGAGGGAGAGAGAAAAAGAGTGACACGCGAGAGAGAAAGACCAGAGAGGGAGACCACGACGGAAAAGAGGAGAAGGCGCCGCCTCTACCACCACCAAGTCGTGCCTCGTTGTCGCCGCCGAATCTTCCCTCAATGCCGCTGCCGACGAGCCCAAAAAGAGGGAAACTTCGAGAAAGGGGAAGGAGAACGCGACGGAGCTCGTCGTCGGGAAGAGATGAAGCGACGGTGGTGGGTGTTGCCGCCGTTGCTACCGTCGTCATCACTGGAGCTCGTCGTTGAGGTTGCTAGAGCCGTTGCCTTTGCCCTTTCAAAATGCCGCATGAGTTACTTCAATGCGACCGTGAGTTCGTTTCACCACCATTTTGGTCTAGTTAGTGATTGTTTGTTCTATTTTGTTTCTGCCGCTATTTTATTGCTGCCATTGATGGTGCTGTCATTGCTCTGTTGATTCTTGTGCATATTGGTAGGCATAAAACTGTTGTTGTTGCAGCCACAACTTTTCGCTGCCCGGTCCAAGTTGTGTCTTTTCATTTCATTCTACATCGATCTTCTTCACCCTTTAATTCAGCACTTCGGGTTTGGTCTCTTCGGTCCCTTAAGACCACGTTGTGAGTAGGCTTTACATTTATAATTGTTTGATTGTGCATTTATAATTATTTTGATATATATTGATTATGATATTTGAATTATACTCACTATATTTGCCTTGAACGATTTTAAATTGATTAGAATAATTGATTTATTATAATTAAATAATGCATTTTTATGAAGTTTATACTTCTGGAACTATACATGAGATCATATATATTTTTGATGAAATTTTGTATTATTCCAAAATGTTTGATTTTACTTGAATATCTGTTTTTGAAGTATTGAAGTATTTGTTGGTACTCACTTACTTTAAAGATTGTGAAATATGTTTGAAATTTCTTATGATTAAAAAAGTATGATTGTAAAAGATTTCTGATTAGAAAGTATCATCTGATTTGATTTGATTTGATACATTATATATTTGAAAGATAAAAAATTTATTATATTTGAAATTATATGTTTTGAATTGGTTTGGGAGGTTTGTATTAGAAAACTGTAGTTAACGGCGGTTATGACGTTAACCTAGATGCATCTGTCTCAGACCTCAGCTAGCAAGGGCATTGCTAGCCTAACGTGTAGACCACACGTTGGATCTGTTATTCTGTATGGACACACTAGAGGAAAGGGCTACCCATAGAGGTGGAGCCGTCCAAGTGTGAATTTTTTATTTAATTTCTGTATGAGAATTTCTTTATTGTTTTACTTATGATTTTCAACTACTATTTTCTAATTAAAATTATTTTGATAATAATGGTTATATGGTTTCATGTCAATTATAGATGTATTGTCTAGTCACTGAGTTACAAAACTCACACCGTTTTTTTTAAAATATTTTTCAAGAACAAATACTTGACTATGTGAAACTTTTTATTCAAGAATATAATCTACACTGAGTATCTATTCTTTATCAAGTTTCTAGATTGTTATATACTCTATATGTCAAAGACAAGATCCAACCATTTTTAATTATTTTATTTTTTATTAAAAATGTATAATTATTTATTTTAAAATTTATAAAATATTTGTAACTTTTTTATTTAACTTCTATTTTGATATGTTAGGCTTCCTATGAGATTATTTCTGTATCAGAGCTCATTTTGGACACTGATAGAGTTACTCTTTTTGTCTTTTGTATCTCTTAAAGTAATCTTTGTTCTCAGACAATAAAAAAAAAAAAAGAACACATTCAATAATACAAAGAATAGTATCAATGTAACTCAAATCAGATTATGTTCAAATTGTTGCCTTCTTCCTAACCGAACCGGCAAGGAGGATAATCCAAGTGAATGATGAAGTATACATTGGTGTTACATGGAGCAGAGGGCAGCGAAGGCTTCACCAGTCTTGTTTCCTTGAATTCACGGACAGTAGAAAGAGGGCAAGGAGCAGAGAAACAGCCGAAGCACCAGGGAGCAAAAACAGGAGCGCTCTTCATCAACTATACCACCAAGAGAAGGAGAATGATGGCTGTTCTTCGAGTTTTCCTGCTAGGTGAGGACAACGACTTCATCTTCTTCCTTTCCTCCTCTAATTCAAAATTCTCATCCTTCTCTTGCTCCATTCTCCCAATTTATTCAATTTCTATTAACACAACTACCACCACAAGCAAAGAGAGGTGAGTGATTTTCTCTCCTCTGTGTTTAATTTCGTCGAATGGCCTTGTGAAATGTAACCAAAACTCTAGTTCTTGGAATGGTTAGGGTTCGGGTTCAAGGGAGAAACAGGGCAAGTCTTGTGTATTTGATCAACAAAGAGGTAAGGGTTAGGATAGTTAGATATTGATTTTGGCTGTGTTTGGTATTGTTATATTGATGAAATTGATATATGATTGCTAGTGATAAGATGCTGAAAATTCTGATTTTGTTGAGATTCTGAAATTTCATTAATTGTGTGCATGTTTGAATTTGAGCTCTTGGGGCTGTGTTGATAGTAGTAGCAACTTTGGTTAACTGAAACAAGGCTAGAATTGTGGTTTTAGGAATGTTAAAAGCTTTGATGCAAAATTTGGCATATAAAGTTGTTGAATTGCTTGCTGCAGAAAATTCAGCAGATTGGCGCCAACTTGAATGAAATTTTAGAAAAAATTTGTACGGTAATTTTTAATGAAATAAATTTTTTGTAAAACCTGAATGTGTATAGAATATCCCATAAAACTTTGGAATTGATTTATGGGTAGATTGGGAGGAATGAATTTTTGAAAACTGGTGTATGCAGAAAATTCTGTGTTTATGTGGCTGATGCAAAAACTTTAAATCTACCTAACTTTAAATTCTGATAAGAGTTTGAGTTGGAATTAAAAGAAATTTTCTACCCTTTGTATCTAGAATATTCAGTTCAAATTTCAGATCAATGCCAATTTAGGAGAATTAGATATGCAAGTAGAAGTGTAACTACCTTGCTGAATTTTAGAAAAGCTAACCTTAAAAACAGAACCATATTCCTAATTATGTATCTTTCTCATGTGAATTGATATTAATCTTAAACTTGTTGCAATTAAAACTTAGTATGTCAGGTACATGTCTACTAAATTTGAAAGGCATTCCATTAGAATTGGATTTTTCATGAATTTCCTAAAGTTATTGCTACCTGCTATTTTTGTTTTTGTTTTTCAATAGGTAGCTAAACTTTGCAAAATTATAGAAAATTGAATTCTCAATACGAACTTCCAAAACCAGATTTAAATTGATCGTTAGAGACCCTAGAATATCTTATTTAAAGAATTGAGTCACTACACAATTAATTAGTAACATATATCCAATTTTTGGAAAAGAATGCACTAGGTGATAAAATCAAAGAGTAGTCACGGTTTCCTTAGTACTAGATTAATTTTGGAATCCAAAAAATATATGGCCTATATCATTAGAAACTTGAGTTCGTTGTGAATACGTAAATATAAAATTTGTGCAATTCTGAGTCTGTTTGTTATATTATATTAATTATTAAATAGAAAAATAGTCGTCAAGTAGGCGTTAATCCAAAAGAAAAAAGGGTTAAAAGTATTGAATAAAGATTAAAGCCCAAGATGCCTTATACCGCAGTCAAACAAAAGTGGTATCTGACTGACATGAGTTCGTCCATATGGTACTCTGTTTCTCACTGAATGTACATATACAATAGCAATTATATGATTATGATTTAGCCTAACTGATACTGGTAAACCCGTGTGGCTTTGGTATCTAACTAACATGGTCTGCATGTGATACTCGTGTCGACTAATTCAGTAGAGAAACCATATCCGGAATCCGTTCCGGGTAACGTCAGGCTGTGGATAGTCATCCGACGCGTGATTTCATGATCTGCGCTTAGAACAGGCATGCATCATCTTGTTTGAGCATGTGACTTTCTTGAGATTATTTACTGCAATTTCCTAAGTGCCTATGACTAATTTTGTTTACCTGCTGTATATGTACTCTGTTATTTCTATGTGGTGATTTTCTATTTAATGAGAACTTAGAGACAAAGACTCTAGGATTCCTTTTTTTCCGTTTTATCCTGCTGGGGACTTTAAATTCTCACCCATTTTCTTCCTACGTCCACGGGTGGAGACAGACTTGGCAGCTGATGACTTGAGTTCAGAGATGTCCAAAGGTGTTACTGAAGAATCCTCGGATCGCAGGATCACTTTTGAGTAGATGACAGGCGCTCTATATCTGAATCTATACGACCTTGTTCCTTAGTGATACATTTCTCGCTCTTTTGATAGTGTTTTGAGGGATAGGATCTTCTTGTACCGTGTGAGAATTAGGGTCGGTAATATCTTTTGGTTGTATATATTTTATGTATATATATCTATTGGCATGTATACTCTTGACTTTTTGACTTATGTTTATGTATATACTACTTATCTCTATATAACTGTGTTTAAGCGTTGTTAATATTTTATTTCAAAAATTTTTAACCGTTACGATTTTTATCACGATGTGCGAAAATAATCATACTATTATGATAAAAGCTCATATAATATTATAATAATTTCTTGAGTCTAAAATCCTATAGGTCTTTACTATGAATAATGTTTAATTATTGACATTAGTCATGACGTGTCAAAAATTAGATCGTCATATAAATCTTATTTTGGTTTGAGAACAACTTTGATTATTTTCTTATGTATATAAATGTTTTGCACAGTTTTATCTTGCTTGATTGAATATCCTTAATTTATTTTTATATTGTTCACAATAGAAATTAGTTATAATAAAAAATATATTAATTGATGCTAATTGATCTTAATTATACTCTAACATCTCCCTTTAAATTCAAGTGGGAGTTAAGGATACCATCTTGACTTTGAATACTAGAGTTCGAAAATGAGTAGGATGATGAACCTTTGTGAAGATATGAGCAGTCTGATCCAAAGTCTCAACAGCTACGTGACGAACAACACCAATAAGGAGACGTTGCCAGACGAAGTATCAATCAATCTCAATGTGTTTGGTTCACTCATGAAAGACATCATTATAGACAATCTGAATAGCACTTCGGCTATCACAATAAACATAAGGGGAAGATGATTGAATGGCACCAAAGTCTTCGAGAAGCCAATGAATCAAGACAACTTCACCAGTGGTGTCAGTGAGAGCACGATATTCAACTTTGGTACTTGATCGAGCAGAAAAATGAAGGCCATGAAATAAAGTGCCTTTGATATATCAAATGATGCGAAGAACTGCCGCATAATGAGTAGTGCAAAGAGCTGACAAGAACTGGCTAACAATATGAATATGATAGGCAATGTCTGGTCGCGTGACTAGCAAGTAAACAAGACCTCCAACTAACTATCAATAAAGAGTAGGATTATCTAGAACTGTATCATCCATATGAATAAACCGAGCATTAGGCTCAAGAGGAGTAAACTCAGTGCGACTATCTGTAATACCGGCTCAAGCGAGAAGATCATGAGCATATTTAGCTTGGGAGAGATAGATACCGTCATCATTGGAATTACCTCAAGACCAAGAAAATAACTCAGAGAGCCAAGATCTTTCCTCTCAAAAGTGTGGTGAATGGATGCTTAAAGATCAGTGATACCATTAACATCATCTCCAGTGAGGATCATGTCATCAACATACAATAGTAGAAGAACAACTCACGTTCACTTTTACGAATAAAGAGAGCATTCTCATGTGGATTACAAGTGAACCAAGATTGCATATAGTGGTGCTAAACTTGTCAAACCATTCATGAGGAGCTTGCTTAAAACCATAGAGTACCTTATGAAGAAGACAAACTTTGCTAGATGGACAAGGATATCCCAGGGGTGGTTTCATATAAACTTTCTTTTTCAAATTTCCATTAAGAAATGCATTCTTCACATCCATCTGACTGAGAGACCTTTTTTTTACCGCAACAATGGCAACGAGATTGCGAACAGATGTGAGACAATCAACAGGAGCAAAAGTCTCTTCATAATCAATATCATACTCTTACCTACATCATTGAGCAATCAATCATGCCTTATAACGGTCAATAGAACTATCAAATCAACGAGTCTTGATATTGTAAACACATCTACTACCCATAATTTCTTGATTAGAAGGAGGATCAACCAAGCTCCAAGTGTGTGCTTTTTCTAGTGCCTGTATTTCTTCCTGTATTGCTTGTTGCCAATTTGAATTTGTGGAGACTTCTCAGAATGACTTATGTTCATGTTGTTGTAGAATAGTAGAAAAACAATGATAATAAAGAAAATTATGAGATAAAGAAAATTATGAGGTGAATTTCTTACTCTAGAAGAACAAGTGGAGGGAGGAGGCATGACAACAGGATCAAGTTCATCGTTTGGTCTGGAATCATTGGAAGATGGAGAAGGCGGAAGAGTGAGAAGCTCGAGAGGTTAACTTGACACAGAACCTGTATTATCATCACTAGGAAAAAGACCAACATCGGGGTTAGTGAGAAACAGTGACTGGGTAGAGAAAATGGACTCAAAAGAGGAGAAACTAGAAAACATGTGATGCTCCCAGAATACAACATGACGAGATATATGGATACGCCCAGAGATAGGATCCTAACAACGATAACCCTTGTGTTCAGTGCCATAACCAATAAGGAAACAACACATGCGAGCCCGATGTTCAAGTTTATTATGTTCATGAGGCTGAAGAAGAACAAAACAGACACAACCAAAAACTCGAAAAGAGTTATAATGTGGAGAAGTATGATAAAGACGCTCAAAGGGAGTAATATTACCAAAGACAGAAGAAGAAAGTCTATTGATAACATGGACAGTAGTGAGAATAGCTTCACCTCAAGTATGCTTAGGACACAAAGAAGAAATAAATATTGCACGAACAGAGTTAAGAATGTAACGGTGTTTGCATTTAGCTCTTCCATTTTGTTGAGACATTCTAGGGCAAGAAAATTTAGACAAAGTACCTTGTCCATCAAGAAAATTTAAAAGTTTGGAGTCACGGTATTCCATAGCATTATCGTGTCGAAAAACTTTAGTGACCTTGGAAAATTGAGTTTTAATCATAGTGGCAAAATTAATATAAATTTGAGGCAACTCATGGTGATTAGTCATCAAATAAACCCAAGTACAACGAAAATAGTCATCAATAAATACTATAAAATATCGAGCCCCTCCCATAGAAGCGATAGAAGCGATGCCCCAAACATCAAAGTGGATAAGATCAAAATGAAAGCAAGCAAAAGATGAATTATTATGAAAAGATAAAGCTGGTTGTTTTGCAGTTTGACAAGAAATACAATCAAAAGATTCATTTTTAACTTGACCTAAAACACCCTTAAATATAAGAGGACGCAGTTTTCTAAGGATCTGTGGGCAAGACGACGATGCCATAAGTGAAGTGTAGATAGTGAAGAAACATCACATAGATTAGACGTATAAAGAACATGAAAATCTCCAGATCAAACAATCTTCCGACCTTACATCTAGTTCCATTGACCTGTCCCGTCCGATGATCCTGCACACGACAACCAGAAATAGAAAATTAACATCAAAACCGAGATCAACAAGTTGACCAACAGAGATAAGATTAAAGTTTAATTTGGTAATAAAATAAGTATCGTGGAGATTAAGATTTGATTGTAAAATAAAATCCTTATGTGTCGCATACAAGAAGGAACCATTAACAATGTTGACAGAAGATGCATTTGTAGTTAGGGATGACAGCGGCCCCATAGGGGCGGGGATAAGCCCCTTGCCCCACCACCCATATTTTGTCTATGATGTAATACCCTTACTATCAAAATATCAGTCTTAAGTCATGATATCGCTAATGGTAAAGATATTACGTATCCACTGTATTACTTATTTACCTATTAATAGGAGTCTTTAAGAACGAAACTTAAAGTTAAAGGCATTTTTTAACATACATACATTCTATAATCCAATTATCACAAGGTACTCAATAATTACAATAACTCAAACAGCTACATCTATTGTCATGAATAAAATACATCAAGTATACTTTTATATACATATAACAAAGATACTATTTTCTACCCCTCATAAAAGAATGAATTCTAAAATAATAGCAAGAAAAAAATAACCAAATTCAAATTTACTCTAAGAAAATAAAGTGATGCACGTCCAATGCTTAATAATCTCTGTAAAAGCTTCCTTGTCCACTTTTTGAATTGGAATATAGAGGGATGAGAACCAAACCACACAGTCTTAGTATGGGAGTTTTAAAATTATCATAAAAGAATATAAAACATAATTTGCCTTATGGCAGTTAATCAATACTTGTCTTATGAATTTTTCTCTTACAAATTTATTTTGTTTTCTCAACTTTTAGAATTCAACTGTTTCTCTCTCATAACTCATTCCTCAATGCCCTTTTTCTTTTCTAAACTATCATTTTCTCATAAATAACTAATTTAATTTTTCCGTTGTTTAATTTTCATACTTTTGATCATAGGGTACTCACTTTATATTTCTTTTCAGATTTACCATCCAGTTAATCTCTGTTTTTAAAGACTACCATCACTTATTTTGATTCTAAACCAACAACCTCAATCACAAAAAAGTAAACAATCAAGCAAACAATCACACATATTTTAATTATACAAGTACAGACAAATAGATAACCAATTTCAAGCAATATACAAACAAATATAGTATGATGCATGCCAGTACTACTGGCTGTGAACTCACATGTCAATTACGTTTTCAGACCTAACACATCTGGTAGCTAACCCAAACATCATTTCTTTGTTGCGCATTTCCAGGAGGAATATAATCGAGGGAGTGTGCCCTACTACCTTCTCTTGGAGGTATCACCAGAGAAAATAAATCGAGGAAGAGTGCCTACGACCTTCTCCTGTGAGGCCGTGTCATATAAAACGAAGAAGAGTTCCTTTCCACCTTGCAATCAAAGAGAATGTAGGCGGGACAAAACCACCATCGCATATCCACACCACAGCATTGAGCAAGCGAGACAAAATCATTATCCTTTCTAGGCAAGTAATCAATAATCATTAACCAATTCTCAATCAGAATAATCATATTTATTCACGCATGCGGGACAAAATTCACGTTCTTGCTAATTAAACAATCATATCATAATTCAAATAACATATTTTCTTTAATCATATATTGGACCTTTTCTTTTTAAAATTATACTTTGACCTTTACTTTCAATAGTAATATATTAGGTCCATACTATGCCAGAAATTATATTCTTCACTTAATTATTCTTAAATTCACAGTTAGGTTCACATATCCTTCAAAAATTCAATCAGACGTCATACTCTGTTATCAGATAATATAACATACCATTCACTTTTAAACTTTCTCAAATTGACTCAAATAATGCTTAGGTTCAACCTAAGACTCAAATTCTACTTTAGATTCTTAGTACATTTCTAAATTTAACCAAAGGTCTCATTCTTTTAAGATAATCTGAATAACAGAAACTTTAAACCTCAAGGGTCATAATACCTCAACCGACCCAAAAAAAATTCACCATTTCTTGGCTACTCTTTCCTCAAACGTAGTCTATATACATATAACAGATCATTCATTAATTATAATTATTATCCATGTTAATAAACCGCACATAATTATCATGACTTTTAGAGATAAAAAATTTAAAAACTTATTAAAGTTTGTGCTAATTCACTTAGACATAACTATCACTAAAGGATCCCTCATATTCAACCAACTTTATACCATATATTCTATCATTTTCCAACATCAATTTAGATCCTTCATTCTTATGCACAAAACCATAAACTCAACATAACAATCAACCTCCTTTTATTGAAATCAAAACAATTCACTAATAGCTCATTCAATTCTTATGAATTAACCATATTTAATCCTTCAATTTCAAACCAAACACAACATGATTAATTAGGATTCAACTTGCGTTTTAAGTTTCCATAGCACTAAATTCTAGTAATCAAACTAAATTCATCAATTTGTAACACTATTTATTTTCACTGAAAATCAATTATAAAGCACATCCAACGGTCCAAGCAATCAAATAATTACAACTCATATTCTCAATTAAGATGCAAGATATTCACAAATCCTAATCCACCCATTAGGAAACTTCAACTATTGTTTTTAATCTATTTTATTACTTTAATATCCATCCGCATTTAACAAATTCTATTTCTCCAAAATTGTCCAATTTAATTCATAAGACTCACACAATCACTAAAAATATAATTTTCACATTGATATCGATCTATAACAATTTCTTGAAATAAAATAAGTTTAAGAAGAATCCCTACCTCAAAGTAACTCAACAGCATGGTAACAATAGCGGTAGCGACAGCCGCAATATTCACAGCAACTATGCCATAACAATGTGGTAGCAAAAGCAACAATCCCAGTCCGCAGCTGCAGTGGCTCAACCCTGAAACGTTAACATTGAAAAATTCTCAACAAATGTATAATAAAACACTAGCGACGAGGGTTCCGGAACAAGAACACTTACTGCAATTAGGGAGGTGCAAGGAAATGGAACGGCAGTAGCTCCAACGATGATAGGAAGTCTCAGCGGCAGCCGAAGCAACCATACGGTGGCGGCGGCATCTCCAACAATCTGAAAAACGAGAATCAGAGGCAAGAACACCCTTAACAGTGGCAGCAGCACCAACCCAACTAGCTCTGGCAGCAAGGACGACGGCCTGTTTCACTACCACCAGTGACGGCGACCGTAACCTCCAGTGATGGCGACAATGGGAATAGCGGCGGAGGAACAACTCTTCCTCTATCGCGTTTCTCTTCTCTCTCGCATGCAGGGACGATGATGGGATCTTCAGCGATGGTGATCAAAGCTTCGACGGCAACGATAGACACAACGGCGGTGCGAGACAATGCCTCCTTCTCCTCGATCGTGTCTTCTCTCTCAACGCCTCCCTTTCTCACACCTCAATTCAATCTCTCTCTCTCTCTCCACCATTCAATAGCGATGGCGATGGTGGCTCCCAGCCGCGCCGGCGCCATCGTGTGGGGCACGGATTCCATGTGCCGAAGATCTTTGGCACATCAGTGTGCGCATAGCACTTCTCTTTGGTTGACCGGTGCGCTTTTAGATGCTGTCCATCAGATTTTTTTCGTTTTTTTAATCCAATGGTAGAGATCACCTTTTTTCTTCCCTCCTTTGATTGGTTAATGGATATCTTGTGTCAGAGGGGCTATTTTACAAATTTATTTTGTTGCTGGTTAGTTTTGTTAGATCTGAAAACTATCTGGGTTTATGTAGAATTAGTTAACGATTTTTAAGATGAAATTATTTGAAGTTAATGATTCTGCAGAAACGATGGGATTGGACTGGAAAGGAAGGAGTTTCACCGTTGATGTCGTTTGACACATACTAGAATCGCGCGGATGTTTACGTTTCCGTCACTGACCATCCATGGAGTTGCAGGAAGTTTCCCCCACCCCATCCCCTCGCGGAATCACACTGCAAAGCTGCCTACTCTCCGAATGGCGCATCTGTCGCGACTCGTTGGTTCGGAGGATGAAGATCTGCATAGTGTCCTCGCCGGATCTGAAAAAGATCACCGTCGGACAACAATGGGAAGTAAACAATCGCGTGTCGTGGTAAGTGTAGTTTGGTGGCCAGCAAAGCAAAGATTGCTGTACACTGATGGGTATTAGTAACTGGCGAGACCACAGGCATACGTTACGGAGGACCTCTGTCATTTAATATATATAGAAAACCTGTTAGACACGTTAATTCTCACCATATTTTGAATGTGAATTTATGTATATTTACATTGATTAACCTTTGGCTTTTATTATAGATTTAAATTCAATTAAATATTAAATTTTGGTTTTTAAATAGTTTTAAATTTGATTTTAAATTCATTTTGGAACTAATTCAAGATTCGGATCATACTCATTGAACACATTGATATTTTCAATACTCAGCATTGATAATTACGTTTGCAGTTTCTTCGATACTGGTGCGAACTCAGCGTTAATTAATCCTTTGGAATTCTAATGAATAGTAGTGTTCGATTTGTTGGATGATTACCATTTTAAATTTTTTGTTAAACAAAAAAGTCAAAAATAAGTTTAGTCAAATTCGTCTATTGGTCATTAATTTTTAAAGTTTTGATAAGAATGGAACACTTTATGAAAAAAAAAATCCATAAATGAATTTACATTTTAAATTAATTTTATATTATAAACCAATTATTATAAGCTAAGTAATTCGGTTCAATTAATTTTATTAATTATAGTTATATGATATCGAAAATAATTTTATTAATTATAGTAAGATATCATATATAAAATTAGTAATTTTTTAGAATAATTGTATAGATTATAATAATATAATTTAAAAAATTAGTTATTTTTTTAGTAATTTATAAATTATAGAAATATGATATGAGAAATTAGTAAATTTTTAAAGTAATTTTATTAATTATATTAATATGATGAGAAATTAATAATTATGTTAAATTAATTTTATTAACTATAGTAATATGTCATGAAAAATTATTAATTATATAGAATATTAATCATAGTAAGATACTATAAAAATTAGTACAAATAGAGAGTACAAAGAGAAGACAGAGAATACATAAAAAATTAATTTTTTTTAATAATTTTATTAATTATAGTAATATGATCTAAGAAATTAATTTTTTTTAAAATAATCTTATTAATTATGTTAATATGATATGAGAAATTAATTATTATGTTAAATTAATTTTATTAATTATAAAAATATGTGATGGAAGATGATTAATTATATAAAGTATGAATTATAGTAAGATGCTATAAAAATTAATAAATAAGATAAATATATTTTAACTAAGTTAGACTAGTCTAATCAATAACTTCAAACCTTCAACTCTAACTCCCAAACTCTCATAATTAGTGTTTTGCATTTTTAAAAAAAAAAAAAGATAAATATATTTTGTTACACAAATAAAAACCTCATCAACCTTAACGATAAATTTAAAATTAGTAATTTTAAGAGTAGTTTAATTAATTTTATATATATTGAAAATTAATAATTTTATTATATTAATTTTATTAATTATGGTTAAATAATATAAAGAATAAATTTATCAATTAAAATTTTTGTAATATTTTCTAAAAATTATTTTGTTTTTCACAAAATCTAATAAAAGAAAAATAATAAGAGTGATATTTGTGCTTACAATATTTTAATATTTGTGTCCACGTATATTTTAATATGATATCAGTATCATTTTAAAGATAATATCTAATACAAATTTTATTTTTTAATTTTTAATTTTTAATTTTAAGTTATTTTAGTTATTATAAAAGTAAAAAATAATAATCAAAATTAATTCCATTAAACTGCTTAATAATTTATTTATGAAAAGATATAATTGTATTTGTATAAATGATAATTCATGGTTCAAAAGATATAATTCATGGTTAAAAATGACGAATCTCATTTTAAGCTTTGATGAAATATTCGAAACCGCAGTTGACAGTAACAGTGTGCGTGTGTGGCCATGGCGAATTAGCAGAATTTGTCAGAAGGAACAGAACATTCTAGAACAAGAAACTCTCAAATGGGTCTTCGTTTGTGGCAAAAGTGGCGTTGGCAAAACTACATGTAGCTCAATACTCTCGTTCCATTCTTCTCGCCACTATTCGCGACTCTGTTCTCATAATTTCCACCGACCCAACTCATAATCTCAGGGATGCTTTTCAACAACGATTCACAAAGACTCCAAATTTGGTCAATAGCTTCACCAATTTTTATGCTATGGAAGTGAATCCCACTGTTGAGCAGCATGAGGATGTGGGCACTTCTAAATGGATGGACGGTTTGAGTCACTGAAATTTTCGGTAGAATGTGGGTAATAGACTTCAGACGTGCCCAATAAGAAGCTGCCAAAGCCACCATGACTGAGCGGGGGAGGAGAAGGAGTTGGTAGCGTGACGAAGAAGCGAGTAGGAGAGGTCTTGGGGATTCAGTCGTTGTTGGTGTTGGAGATAATGGAGGAGGCCGTGCGCTTACGACGGTAGGGAAAGAGGAAGAAGAAAACTTGGAGAAAAATGTTAAATGGCAGTAATAGATAATTAAATATGGATATTCATTTAAAAAATAAAAAAATGACCCCTTTATTTTTTGTGCAATTGCAAAAAGAACTCCAGAAAACAAATATTTTTATTTTGATATTTTTTGGCTTACCGGTACGCCAAACACGTTTTTGGCGTTTCAGTGCGCTAAGAGGGAGCGCGTACCGAATCCGTGCCCCAGAGTGTGTGTGTGTTTTTGAATTTTAGGATTAGAGTTTGGTTTGGAAAAAAAGGGATAAGGATAGTTTGGAAATTTTAGTAAAATTAGGAGATAAAATAGTAATTAGGATTAAATATATACAATAGAAATTATCTTTAGGAGCACAATAAAATTATTTGTCAAGTTACTAATTAATTTAAAATAAGTACTCTAATTTAAAATTAAAAATACTCTACTTAATTTTCTTTTGCTCATAAATTTAAAGTATTAAATTCTAAATCTCAATTATTTAAATTAAATCATATAAAATTTTTGTTTTTTAATTACTAAAATTTTAAATTTTAACCATAAAAATTACTCAATTACTATAAAATTCTCTGAGTACTAATTAATTTAAACTCAAATTACCAAAAATTAGATTTAGTTATCTTTAATAAAAGATTTAATTGTTGTGTCCCAATCTTAAATCCAAGGCTCTAGCCATCTCCGTGACCAAGGTCAATTCTTCTTCGTACATGCCATTTTAAACATTTTTGGCAATGAGAGTGCTCCAAGAAACAACATTCTTCACAGGCATTCTATCAAATACCTTTTTGACATTATCTATGTTCATAGTGACAACAGCCATGGTACTGCATAGATGACTCTACCTCTCAAACAATCCATCAAGCACTTTACCTGCACAGCCACCCAAACCATGAAACTTAGAGTACATATTCATCAAGGTATTAGCTGTGTACAAATCAAAATTAAAGCCGAGATGAAGGATGCAGGCACGAAGAGATTGGATGAGGTAGAAGTCCTTCAAGAAGGCACAGGATTTAAGAAGAGAGGGGAAGATGTGGCGGTTAGGGCGAATGTCAAGTGCCATCATTTGACCTAAGAAAGAGAATGAATGGTGGAAGAAGCCATGAAAAGTGTAGCACTTGATTATGGAGGTCCAAGCAAGAGGAGAAGGGAACAGAAGAGGATTTTTTATTTAAATAAATCAAATAAATGTAATAATTACTGAATTAAATAATTTTAAAAGTTATTACCGAAATTCATCAGTCTCTCATATCTCGTTTACTCTGTAAACGAGATTATTTTACATGTATCTCGTTTACAGTATAAACGAGATAAAACATGTTGACATGACACATGTATATCTCGTTTATACTGTAAACTAGATACGTGTAAAATCATCTCGTTTACGGTGCAAACGAGATACCGTGAGACAATTTTTCAGCAGCTATAAAAGGATGTCTAATCTTTGATATTCTCCACATTCATTTTATATCTTCTTCTGTCCCGTTTTTCTCACAAAAAAAAGGTAACAATGGCCAGTAATAGCGTATACATAGTTGTGTGTGTTTACCCCAATCGTCGTATGAGAAATGGCGACAATGGGGTGATATTTGAGTGTGAGAATCCGATTCTATTGCACACTCAGCGTGGGAGTTGATTGTTCAAGTTGAAAAGTTTGATATTGAGCAACCTTGGTGGCTCAGAAATGAGGGAGGTCAGAATCGTGGGGTATAGGTTGCTGGCACCGTTGGGTAATGGAGTTTTCCGATTTCAACTATTTCGGCTTCTAAGGCACGAGCATGTGCGACTCATGCTTGACATCCATGGGAGAATCATGGCGAAGCAAGTGATGGAGCTTTCTACAGAGGCTGGAGATGTTGGTGGTGGTGGTTCTGTATACTCGATCTATGTACAGGACGACCGACCTCTCACACCACCACTCATTCATGTTGCCATTCCAATGGAGGACATGGAGGTGGGTGACGAAGAGTACATTGCCGATAGTGGCGACAGTGATTCTTCTGCGGGGGGGTGATGACGAGGAGTTTGTACCGGAGATGCCCGCTGAGATAGCTGTGCGCTATGTTTTACCTCCCCCCTCCCCAACTCAATTCCGGCACTATCAGATGTACCAAGTCACTATCATACATTAGATCTGTAAGTCATGCATGAGAGAACTCCATTTTCCAACACGGGGGAGGAGGATTACAACCTAGACGGTGGGGTAGAGTTTCGGGTCGGCCACAGATTCAAATGTAGAGATGCAGTGATGCAGGGTGTGAAGAACTACAGTATTCGTAGGAGTGCTGAGTACCGAGTACCGGGTGATCGAATCGGACCGATTAAAGTACCATGTGTAATGCCGTCAAGCTGCAAATGGCTGCCCATGGAGTCTCTGTGTTGCCGTTCAACAGAACCTCAAATACTGGTGAGTTCAAGTTTGATTGAGGCGTACTTACTCATTTATGGTTGCCATATATTAAGTATTTTTGAACCATGACGTCTAAACATGGCTATTTTATTTCGTCAGGGAGGTCCGGAGGGTTGGTGGATCGCACACTTGTTTAGCACCCACCATGTCTTAGGACTATCGAGAGTTGGATAGCAGTCTCATCTGTAAGGTCATCTTGCCGTTGATACAGTCCAACCCCTCCGTTAGCATCCCTGTTCTGCAAGGTGCGGTCCGACAGAGCTATCACTTCAAACCTTCCTACAGAAAGGTGTGAATGACAAAGCAGAAGGTAATTGCTCAGATCTACAGGGATTGGAGGAGTCATACAATAAGGTGCTGAAACTACTTTAGGCACTGCAGAGTTGTTTTCCGGGAACTATTTGTGAGCTAGGGACTGTACCGTACTACGATGGGCACCTTCTGGTCCGCGACTATAGCATGTTCGATAAAGTATTTTAGGTTTTTCCATTCTGTGTTGAGACTTTCAAGCATTGCAAGCCGTTTGTTTCCGTCAATAGCACGCATCTGTATGGTAGATACGGTGGGGTATTGCTTATAGTGGTGGCATCAGACGGCAACAGCAATATCCTGCCTATTGCTTTTGCCATTGTGGAGTCTGAGAGTACCGAGTTATGGTCGTTCTTCCTTACTAATCTGAGACGCAATGTCACCCCACAAGAAGGTCTGCTGGTTATCTCCGACAGATCCCAGCCCATCAAGGCTGCACTTAGTGCCGATGATAGTGGTTGGCATCCTCCTAGGACGTTCCACGCTTACTATATTAGACACATGGCAAAAAAATAGAGTTCCAAACTAACTAAAAGTAGTATAATAACTATATTAAAAAATATAAAAATTTAATTATAATTTGACGAAACTAAAAGAAATAAAATAGAGTTTCAAACTAATAATTATGTAGTAATAACCTAACACAAGTGAAATAAAATAGAGTTCCAAACTAGTGACCTATTCCTAACTATACAAACTATATTCTAATTCTTAGTGACTACCCTAACCATGGCTACATACACACATATATCTATATAGGATTGTATAACATTCAACACAACAGAACTGACCACAAAGTCGGCTGCCCCAGCGTAATGCCAAGTCTCGTTCAGCCTGTTAATGTCTCCATCGTTACCAGCTGCGCGCGCCATCGTCGTATTTATCGATTATATGGTTAGAAAGGGGTAAAAGAGAGGAAAAAGTGGTTGAAAAGTTCAAATTGGTGCCTGATCAAACGCTATCAACGAGTTACATATATAGCCGTCGCCTAGCCTTATCTTATTTACACGGTAAACGAGATAAATTTCCACGTTTCTGTAAACGACATATATACGTGTCACGTTCACATGTCTTATCTCGTTTATGCTGTAAACAAGATACGTATAAAATTATCTCGTTCACAGTATAAACGAGATAAAATAGGCCGACAAATTTTAATAATAACTTTTAAAATTATTTAATTCAGTTATTATTATATTTATTTAATTTATTTAAATAAAAAATTTGAACAAAAGAGGAGGATTAAATGATCAATTTGTCTTCATCATTTGAAATAATTTTACTCTAACCTTTAAGAACATCTCATCGACTTTAACAATATACGTCAAAAGTACCATTAGTTTTTATATTAGAAATTAACAAAAAGGTGTAACGTGTTTATATAATTTTTTTTTTGAGGAATTTAATGGTTATCTTTTTTTTAAGATCCAAATTGTTTTAATACAAAATTTTTTAAAGACCTAATTGTCATGTTTTTTTCATGACCTTAAAGTTAGCTTAAGAATTCAAAAGGTTCAAGTGTTTGTATTGAGACACGTGTTTCTTAATGTATATGATTGTTTCTTTAACTCAATCTTCCTCGATTTATGGATTTATATATTTTGATTGATATGAATAGATGATTTGGGTGTTTAAATTATGCATTTATTCATAATTGTGATGAGATGCATGATTAGGTAATGACTTTTTTCCTATTAATAAGTACATAATTAATTTTTAAGTTTGTTAATTGAGCTTTGATTAATTTTCTTTTAGTATTGAGCTTTTAAGGGGTTGAGATTTTAATTTCCTAACTGTTTAATGCTAATTAGAGGCTTGGTGATATCTAAGAGGAAAATTATAGTGTACAGAAGTAAAGTTGTACAGATTTAAAGAGATTTTTTGGTGTTGAATGTTGAAGTGACAAGTGGCATGTTGATATTTGGAGAGGAGCAGCTCGGCAGAATAGTTGCAGGCATTGTCGGGGCTGGGCGTTCTGGGAGCCGCGCTAAGTGGCCAGAAGGAGGGAAGCCCGTAATGGGCTTTGGATGTGGGTTCCGTAACCGTTGCTATACACCAAATAGAGGAAACAATTTGGACCTAGTGTGTATGGATTGGGACTCGGTTTAAGGATGGTCAGAATGGGCTTGATTTAAATGTGTTCATTTTTTTAGGATTTTTGCAACAAAAACGTATTTAGACGTAATTAGATACAAATTATAAATTGTATGTTGATTAGTGTTTTAAACTTTTAACGGTGTTTGACAGGAAGGAGATGAACGAGGGAAAATAGGGTTGTTGGAGCTTAAATTAATAATGCGAACCTAAAAAAAATAATGACAACATAGCATACATTAAGTAAATTAAAAAATGAATACACTGTAAACGTAAAAACAAATCAAATCGTTGTGGCTGGATGTGATAAAATGACGATGTGAATTTTACATGGTGGTGCGAAATTTATAATCCACAAACTAATCGGTAAGTGCACCTGGTCGTACCTAGTAGTACTTCAAATGAAAGAGGGTCGATCCCACGAGGATTGATGGATCAAGCAACAATGATTGAGTGATTGGTTTAGTCAGACAAATAGAAAATGGTGTTTTGAGAGTTCAATTGCATCAAACAGTAAATTCAGAAAATCAGAAAGCAAGCAGTAAATTGGTGTGAAGATTATAAGAGAAAACAGCTAAGGTTTCAGAGATATTTATCTTTCGGGTTGAATTTTTTTACTAACTATTTTAATAATGCAAGATTTAATTCATGGTAAACTATATGTGACTAGACCCTAATTTCTTAGACCTTTTTAGTCTCTTCTAACCTTCATCAATCGTCAATTCCTTGGTCACTTGATTCCAATTAGAGGGTTAAGTTCAATTCTAATTTATATGCCACAGAAATTCTAATTACCCAAATATAAGAGGATTATATGTCACGTATCCCGTTAAATCCAGATAATTAGAAGTTTAGGAAAAATTGTTTTCAAGCTATTGTTCAAGTAAAGAGCTTTTCCAAGTTATAGAAGAACTCAATTAGAACAAGGGTTAAACTTCTATTCCACCCAAATTCATAAGATAAAAAACGAAAACAATTCTTGAAATTGAAATCAATACATGAATTAAAATAGAACAGTAATAGTATTAATCCATAGAATAAACAGAGCTCCTAACCTTAACAGTGGAGGTTTAGTTGCTCATGGTTCAGAGAGAAAACAAGGACTCTGAAAAACTGTAAAGTGCGGAATGAGGTAAGAGAAAAGAGAATAGATATGAGCTCGAAGGGCTGAATCTTTTCCCTTTTATATCTAATCCTAATTAATGTAAAATATATTTTCTAAAACTAAATAATATATTTTCCTATTTGTAAATAAAATAAAGTTCAAATCAAAATAAAATAAACTCTTCGTGCAGCTTCAATTGAGCGAATGGGGACCACCTTAGGATTATTCGTGGCGCCAAACTTGGAGAATCCCAAGTTTGGCGCCACATAGCCCGAATGAAATCTTGGATTATGGTGATCATGGAGCTAAACTTGGAAAACTCCAAGTTTAACTTCACTTCAGCGCCTTGCAATTCCTGGGGTTCTTTAGCGTTGGCGCCAAACTTGAAACCTCTCAAGTTTGGCTTCAAGTTAACGCTATGCACTTCCTGGAGGTGGGTGAGTGTGGCACCAAACTTGGAAAATTCCAAGTTTGGCTTCACTGAGACTGAATGCTTTGGAATATTATATGATCATAGCGCCAAACTTGGAAAATCCCAAGTTTGGCACCACCAAGGCAGTGATTCCAAAAGAGAAGTATAGACTATTATATATCGTTGGAAAGCTCTGAAAATTAGATTTTCAATGCCACTGAAATTATGTCAATTGGATCTCTGTAACTCGAGTTATTCTTGTTGGAGTGCAGGGAGATCAGGGTTGACAACATCATTCACTTTCTTCTCTTTTTCTGCAGAAACTCCATTAAATCCATCCGAATGCTACCTAAAATAAACAAAATTATACACAATTTAAAGTAGCATCCATAGTGGCTAAAAGATATTTAAATCTTGATT
This sequence comes from Arachis hypogaea, assembly GCF_003086295.3. Classification (NCBI taxonomy): domain Eukaryota; kingdom Viridiplantae; phylum Streptophyta; class Magnoliopsida; order Fabales; family Fabaceae; genus Arachis; species Arachis hypogaea. The sequence continues at coordinate 128,992,350 of NC_092051.1, read as the reverse complement.
AAACTCAACAATTCGAATGCAAATTTACTAGGAAAAGATAGAAAAGATGCTCACGCATCACAACACCAAACTTGAATTGTTGCTTGTCCTCAAGCAACCAAAACTAATATAGACTTAAGATGTGAATTTGCATGAGAAGTGAGTGGTCAATTAAGCTCCTGTCTCTTCTTAAAGTGGGGTTTATACACTACAATCCTGAATAGCTTTGGCATCTCACTATCCTTTGAATAAGAGGAATGTCACTGTCATTTGGAATTAGAATCCGGATAATATTATGAATTTTCTGGCCTTTATACTTTGTGGTTTAATCCTTGAACACAGCCAATTTTCTTTCATTCTCTTTTCTTTGGCACTTTGCACCTTGAGCCTAACCGTGACTTTAAATGCTTTGTCTCAAGCTTTACTTTACACAAAAACATCACAAGCACTTGACTAGGGAACTCTCTTTCGGTTTTGATCTTTTCTTTCAGTTACTCCCAGACAGAGGTGCTCAAAGCCTTTGGCATACTCTGTTAAATGTACTTGATCTCGACTCTTAGTACTCTGTCTCAAGAATTACTTGACACGTTTACACCACAAGTATATAACTAGGGAAACAACTCTTTGAGCTTTTAATCATGTCTGACCTCCCTAGTCATTGATGCTCAGAGCCTTGGACCTTGCTTTTATTTTTCTTTTGCTTCAAGGATTAAGCTTTTGTTTACTTCAGAGAATTTATAATAATTCTCTAAATTCTTGTTCCTTATACATCAACATCCTTTGATTCAAATTCAGATAATACTACCACATTTAAGTAAATAAGACTACTTTTAAATATAAACTTAATTTCTCATGCAATACATCACTTCTTTTCTTTTCATTTTAGATTCAAGCTTAGTGAGCAGTACATGAGACAATTTTTTTTTTAAAAAAAAAACTAAAAGCAAATGACAGAATGAAACTAAATCTAAGAACTGAAAGTACTAAAGATCATGCAGGCAATCAAAGCAACAGAAAACAGAAGACAATAAAATAAGAAGGGAAGGGAAAATAGAATGAAAGGAACTCAACCACCTCAGTTATGCTGGTGGCCATCTCATTCCTCCGGTTCTGCTCCTCCATGAAGAACATTCATCTCCCCATGGTGCCACTGATGATAAGCTAAACAGAGAGCACATTCTACAACACCAAACTTAAAAGTTTGCTTGTTCCCAAGTAAAGAAAAACTCCAGGGTGTCAAAAATTCCTTTTAATTGCTCCTGTTCCTATTCTAATCACTCTGCGTGACCAAAACACATGTAAAACATGAAAAATTCTAAAAAAAAATTGAGATAAAGTAATTTAAAACCAGAACTAAAATAACTATAATGCTAAAATCAAAATAACTATAAAATTAAAACCAAAGTAACTGCAAAACCAAGGATACTAGTAGTTGGGTTGCCTCCCAACAAGCGCTTCTTTAATATCACTAGCTTGACGATTGATTGTTGCTTTTTCTTCTTCTTCTTCCAGTTGGTTAAAAGAAATGACTCCAAGGGAGAACAGGAGAAAATTAGTTCCCCCTGATATAAATTCCTCCTAACAAGCTTTCTTTTATTGTGATTAGCTTGATTCACCTTGCTTGTTGGGGTAGAGGTTGGATTGTTTTTTACTGACCTTCTCTTTTTCATGGATATTTTCTTCTGTTTCTTGGTCACAATCCCCTTTTTAGTGCTTTCCTTGGTTGCCTTCACTTCTTTGATTTTCAAAATTTGGGTGTTGTGTGATGGTTGGATTGTACCCTTCAACCAACGTCCGGTTCGATTTTTTCCCGAGTCTTTCCCTTCTTTCGTTGTCTTTTAGGTCTGATCGGTGCAGTTTGAACTGCATGACTCGCTCAAACAAATTAATCGACCTCGACCGTCTTTCGTAATGACTTTCGATTCGGTTTAGATTACAGTTTCGCAAACAAATCACCTACATTCACATTACAGGGCTGAACCTTAGACTTCAACTAAATTAAAACAAAAGTAACATAAAAAGGTCTCCACATTATCTTCAAAACAAACTATAACACAACAACTTCTAAAAACTATATAACGAATTTAATACATTATCAGCGAAATTATAAATAATGTATAAACAAATCACATATGACCAAATTATGCGGTTCGAATTGGTTCGATCGGTTTCCAAACATATAATTGAAGTCCCTTCCGATCCATGCAGCACAAAAAAAAAAAAACCATTCAAATCTAGTTTAGTGCCACTATGATCGATTTTGATTTTCGATTAAACTACCTAAGAAATTTAATCTTGCTCTGTTTTAATTTAAACCCGCAAATTATCCTTTCATTTTTTTTTGGTCGATACAAATTATCCTTTCATAAACCGATGAACCAGACCACTAAGGTTCACTATGGGCTGCCTCCTTTTTCATGACCCTGCTGGAACGCGGAAAACAATGCATCCCTTCCAACACACTACACAAGCCTTTTTTTTTGGGAGGACTTACCATCAATCCTTTTTTTTTGGACCAAAGCCGAAACCCAAAATGACCCACCCAGCCATTCACCCAGTGTCTCAACAGCTCAGACTGCTTAACTGTATCGGCTAGGTTCACTCCGTTTAAGCCTACGGGGAACATTAATGCCGACACCCTGCTCCGTTTTGGAAACTGAACATCACACATGTCCTTCTCCAAGTACAAAAGACAAATTCTCTGTACATCTTCCCCAATTTGCATCTTTACACTAGAACGTCCCTATTTAAGATTATTCTCTGTGCTTTTAATTGTTAGTTCCCAAACAAAATCAACTATAATACACCCTTTCTTGAGAGATGACATTCAATATTTATCCAAAGTTTTTTATATTTAACATCCAGAAGTATACAGTATTAATATTCAACATTCATATTGCTTAACATTCAAAAATCCTTATTCATGACATCGAGAGATTTACATTAGGAAAAATTACGGTGAAGGACTATTAGAAAAATTTAATTATTAAAAAGAATTGTTAATATAATAATTATTAAAAATTTATTTTTATAATATTTAGAGAAAAGGTTGAAATTTTAATTTTTTAGAAAGACAAATATATTCTTAAATAATTTTTATATTTTTTTTTGTAAATATTTTTTTATTCTTTACCTTATTTACACACTTTCATCTATAATAATAATTTGTTGTTAGTGAATCTTCTGATTTTCAATTCACCATTAGTAAGGTTTTTTATTCATATTTTTTTTACTTATTTATCTTCTACAAAAAAATTGCTTCTCTTGATCTTTGTAAGTAATAATTATTAGTTTATTATAAATGCTTGTTCAATATCTTTCTAATCTATTATTAATATATAAAAGTAGATACATAAGTTTACTCACATTATTTTTAAGTTATTTCTCTTCTTTTACTAACGCCATGTCAGCAACATCGCTTACTTGGTAAAATTTTAGAATCAACCACTCAATTTTTGCCAAATCATCTATTATTTCCAAATCAGCAAAAAAAATAAAACATACAAAAAAACAATATAGTAATTACCAACGACAATAATTAGAAATTAATAGTGTCTAACCAAATTTGTAATTTACAAAGACATTAAATTCATATTCCTATATTTATTATATCTTACCGTTATAAATAATACAACAAATTTATAACTCTAATAATTAATTTATTAATGGAGAGTGCTAGGTAAACAATGACCATCTTGAACAATATGAATAACTACCAATCAAATAAAAATATACTATATCCTAATTTAATGCTACTAATTAAATTTAAGATTAATTTACTCTTTTAACCTTATTTGAATCTTAAATTAATTTTATATTTTTGAAAGATCTTTTAAAAAATATTATTTATTTTTTTTTAAATTTATCCACGTACCAATGTGGGCACTAGCAGCAGCATATAAATATACTCTGATCTTTGGCTTCCATCTAGATTATAACCCTCTCAGTCACAATATTTTTTGGGTTAAAATTTTGATGACAGAGAATCGTGAATGGAGCCAACCTCTTCTAGAATTTCTATTTCCAATTGAAATATGTTCAAGAATCCTGACAATTAAACCAGCCGATTAATTAGACCATATTCAATGGACACTTAGCAGCTCAGACAAGTATGAAGTAGTTCAGGATATAAAATTGCTTACGTGTTTCACCATATTCAATTCTATTGTATTTCCACCTTCAATTCCCATACGATAGTCTTTAGCTCAGTAAGGTGCCTTTCTCTCTCTCCTGCCTGCCTTGCTTCTTTTTCTGGGTCCGAAACTTCACTTGGACCAGTTGATGAGATGGATTTGGATTGGGGTTTGCATTAAATTGTTAGCTTTTTCTTTAACTAGAAGGAGACCTGCGCGATGTGCGGGGCGGTAAATTAATGATAGTATATAATAAATATTAAAAATTGTTATGTTTTGTGGAATTAAATTAAATGTGTAAACTAAAGTTAAATTTAAAAGGTATTTTATTTAAAATAATTTGTAGTATAAAAGATTTGGATATTAGAGTTGTATGTACAAAATGACATTTTTATTTGGTGGTTTGATTTTTGCATTTGTTTTAGTTGATGAACTTGGTCTTTTTATGTGGCACTCATCCTCTTTTTTTTATTGGTTGTTGTTAGAGTTGTTACTTTTTTTCTTTCTGTGTAAGTTCTTGTGAAGGCATGTACTTTTTGAATTATTGAGTTATATGTACTTTCTATTGTGTTGTTTGTTCCATCTTTGCAAGTATGTTCTTCTTCCGAAGATGTGTCTTAAATTTGTATAGTTTTCTTTCTCCTTAATCTCTTGATGGGTATGTGATTCTCGTTTGATGATATTAGTGTTGGCGAAGTTGGTTTCTATAATCAATGAATAATTTAAATTAGAAATAAAAATGATGTCTAAAATAACTAAAATAAGTGATTTTTTAGTATTACCTGTTTTATTTGTTGTAATAAGTGTTGAAATTTAGTGTTTTTGGTTGGAACAAATATCTTGGTAACAAATGGGTGTTAAAATTTAGTGTTTTTGGTTGGAACAAATGTCTTGGTAACAGTGTATTGTTGAGAACTTTCTTTAAGATTAAAATCATTTACATTGACTTCAAATATAAGTGAGGTTGCACAAATTTTTCAATTGGGGTGGTGCTTCAATGTCATTATTTTTCTGGGCCATTAGACTTGAAGCAGTTGTACCCAACAATTTTTTTGCTTCTCCATCAAATAGTACAAAAGTTATTGTACCACTTTGATCTGAAACTTTTAATTGAATTTTGAACCTAAAATAAGTATTGGGTTAGTAACTAATAATTTGATAGATGGGATTATGAAAAGTATATAGAGTTACCTTATTGTTGGATATTGTGGTGTTTGATTACATGTGCCACAAATGTAGTTATCTCCTTTTTCATATGCTTCTTTCGTACACTTTTTACATTCAACATAGTTATCTCCATTGAGTAAGTTTGAGATGTTGTGTAGTTCGAAAATAAATTTATTGTGCTAAATTTGATGTAATTTGAAGGAATAGTGATAAGAGACTTATATAAGTAATTCAGATAGTATAAAATTTGAATATTTGTAATGTAAAATTTATTATGATTAATAATATTATTATGACATTTGTAATATGGATGTTTATTACATTGAATGAGTTATTTATCGAAATTAATAAAAAAATATAGGTAACCTACAACATTTTTTAATAATGTGTGAACAACGTGAATTAATAGGGTTAAAAGAGTAAATTAATCTTAAATTTAATTAGTAGCATTAAATTAGGATGTAGTGTATTTTTATTTGATTGGTGGTTGTTCATGTTGTTCAAGATGGTCATTGTTTACCTAGCACTCCCCAATCCGTATGCACTACAGCAAAGAAAACAAGTATCGTACATTTGTAAAACCAATCTTTTGAACTACCTATCATCACTGTTGATTATATCAACATTGTTTATAAACAATCTGATTAACTATGGTGTTCTACATAATTAGAACACTTTTAAGTTTTTTATCTTCCTTTTTAAACATAACATTATTAGTCTCGACACCAAGAGGTAAAATAGAACATGTACAATCAATATTCATCGTACATACTCAAAGCAATTAGTTGGAGACTCTTGTAAAACAGTACTCAATTAATCTTCATAAAACACCTAAAGAATTTTATCATAATATTATGATGTCAGTTAAAATATGACAAGACTTTACAAAAATCAGAATATGACAAGGGGAAAATTTTTTCCAGAGGAAGGATGGAAATAGCCAAGCTCTGAAAAAGAATCCACAACCTTGTATCTTTCAAGAAAATTGATGTTGTGTCCACCATATTTTCGTTTGTAACCGACATCCTGTATATTCTGCAATGATTTGCACTAATGTTTTTTAAATCGCAAATCATCCACCAATCGGCCAATGCAGTGCTCATTGGCAGTTAGTAAAATATTAATTCCAATCAACCATTCAATCAAATCGAATCAAAATAAAGAAGAGTAATCAATATACAGAAAAAGAACAATTAAATGAAGAAAAGGTGCCAATATCATTGGTTACAGCTGCGGTTCAAATTATAATTAGATGGAGGGTTTATGTCTTTTAAATATATTCTTATTTTTTGATTTCTGTTATTTTTTTCTAACAGACGTCTATTTAATTAGGCTTGGTCAAATTTTTTCAAGATACGGTTATAAAATATAAAATTCAACTAAAGATATCATTATAGACTTGATTCTAATTAATTTAAATCAAATTTCATCTTAATAGATTAGATATGATATGATATGATTGGATTTAAATCAATCAGAACATAATTAAGTCGTAGTTGCTTCCCTTAAATAAAGTTTCACTCCTCTTTCCCTTCTTGAATATTTTCATTCTTGGCTTTCAAACAAGTAAGTCATCGTTGATCTTGATCACAATGGCTACAATGTCTAATGATGAGTTATTAGAGATATTGTCTTGCTTACCTGCAAAAGCAATCCACAAACTCAAATCTTCTTCAAAATTCTTTTAAGAGCTTCCACAAACTCCATACATTGTAGCAAAACAAGCAGAAAACTCATTGAAAAAAGATCGTCCTTCATGCTTCTTTATTCAAAGAGATAACAATCTGAATCACAACGACCATGTCGAGTTGCATCCTTTGCCGGGAGAGGAACTTTCCTCCGGCGTCCCTGAAAACATGCTAGGATTTATCGCGCGCTCGTGGCTCAAGATTCTAAGCTCAAGCAACGGTTACTTCTTTGTATTCATCGAACAGAATTGTTTATCATCAATCCAGCAACTTGTTACGACCTTTTACACATTCCCCTCCCCAACCACTTGCAATAGCGAGGGAATCTTCATAGTGTCTCCATGACATTGGAATGCGACTCTGATGATACAGGTTGATTCTTTTTGACAATGAAGATTGGAGTTCACATTTTGATTGCCATGTTTATAGTCATAAACAAGGTGCTTGGAGCTTAAGGAAGAACCGTTTCTTTGCTGGATCTAGGAATTTGAAATTTGACATGCCTGTGATTTGCAATGGCACCATTCACTTCATCTCGGATTGCTACAGTTATCTTACTAAAGATGGCACTTATTTTAGGCCTTATATCATGTCTTATGAAATCACGAACGGCGATGATGAAGATGAAAGCGTTGAAACCAAGTTTTTAAGGGTTTCTAAAGAAGCAAGAAGGGGTTCTCATGATGACAGTTCCCATATGAATATTTTCAAATGGGGAGAAGTTGCTGGCTATCAAATTATTTGCTTAGTTAGATTGAGAAAGCGTGTGTTTATGGTTTGGATTCTAACAAACTATGAATCGAGTTCGTGGAGAAGGATCATGAAGGTGAGAGTGAAAGGAATGGGTTTAGTAAAACAGAACCCTGTGATCAAAGGCTTTACCGTTTTGAATGGTGATCTTGTTTTTGCTACGAAGAAGAAGGTCTATTCATATGGTTTAACTAGTGAGAAATATATGGTGCTCTCGGAAATTTGTGACCATAAGTGTGACTCTAGATTTGTTCATTTTGTTCCTTATTCAGATACTCTTCGTCCATGTGGAATTGGTGCCAAAAGTTTGCGTCCTTATCTTCAATTAAGGAAACATGACAAGCCAGAAAAGTTAGAATTAGACACATTAAATTACTTAATTAGGTTTACATAATTAGAGGATGAACAAGACTCTGAATTTTATTTAATATCAAATATATTTAGATTCTGAAATTTTTTTTTCCGTGGTTGAATTTAATCCCATTGTATGATTATTTTAATTTTTATAATAATAATAATAATAATAATAATAATTTTCTCTTATTTTTATGGGGATCTCAAGATGATCTTTATCATATGGGGAACTCAAGATGATCTTTATCATCCCAAGTAGGAAATGAAGGAGCACAGTTCTTTGTATAAGCAAGGAGAATAATGTGGAAGAATTTTAAGGTTGACTGCAAAATTGTAAATGCTCTTGATGTGGTTCAGGCTCCATGAGAATTTTTTATTTCTTGAATCAGTGTTCGAGCATTTTAGTCAATTAAATAGATTTTGATACAGGTACAGTAACAGGGCAGTTAAATGTCAACTTGTGAACTATTTGTAAACTATGGCATATATTCACAAGTTGACATTTAACTACCCTGTTACTGCACCTGTATCAAAATCTATTTAATTGACTAAAATGTTCGAACAATGATTCAAGAAATAAAAAATTCTCATGGAGCCTGAACCACATCAAGAGCATTTACAATTTTGCAGTCAACCTTAAAATTCTTCCACATTATTCTCCTTACTTATACAAAGAACTGTGCTCCTTCATTTCTTACTTGGGATGATAAAGATAATCTTGAGCTCCCCATAATAATAAGAGAAAATTATTATTATTATTATTATTATAAAAATTAAAACTGTTAATCATACAATGGGATTAAATTCAACCACGGCAAAAAAATTTCAGAATATAAATATATTTGATATTAAATAAAATTCAGAGTCTTGTTCATCCTCTAATTATGTAAACCTAATTAAGTAATTTAATGTGTCTAATTCTAACTTTTCCGACTTGTCATGTTTCCTTAATTGAAGATAAGGACGCAAACTTTTAGCACCAATTTTTCATGGACGAAGAGTATCTGAATAAGGAACAAAATGAACAAATCTAGAGTCACACCCATGGTCACAAATTTCCGAGAGCACCATATATTTCTCACTAGTTAAACCATATGTATAGACCTTCTTCTTCGTAGCAAAAACAAGATCACCATTCAAAATGGTAAAGCCTTTGATCACAGGGTTCTGTTCCACTAAACCCATTCCTTTCACTCTCACCTTCATGATCCTTCTCCACGAACTCGATTCATAGTTTGTTAGAATCCAAACCGTAAACACACGCTTTCTCAATCTAACTAAGCAAATAGTTTGATAGCCAGCAACTTCTCCCCCATTTGAAAATATTCATATGGCAACTGTCATCATGAGAACCCCTTCTTGCTTCTTTAGGAACCCTTAAAAACTTGGTTTCAACGCTTTCATCTTCATCATCGCTGTTCGTGATTTCATAAGACATGATATAATGCCTGAAATAAGTGCCATCTTCAGTAAGATAACTGTAGCAATCCGAGATGAAGTGAATGGAGCCATTGCAAATCACAGGCATGTCAACTTTCAAATTCCTAGATCCAGCAAAGAAATGGTTCTTCCTTAAGCTCCAAGCACCTTGTTTATGACTATAAACATGGCAATCAAAATGTGAACTCCAATCTTCATTGTCAAAAAGAATCAACCTGTAATCATCAGAGTCACATTCCAGTGTCATGGAGACACTATGAAGATTCCCTCGCTGCTGCAAGTGGTTGGTAAGGGAAATGTGTAAAAGGTAACAAGTTGCTGGATTGATGATAAACAATTCTGTTCGATGAAGACAAAGAAGTAAACCGTTGCTTGAGCTTAGAATCTTAAGCCGCGAGTGCGCGATGAATTCTAGCATGTTTTCAGGGACTGATGACAAGTCATCTTAGCCTAGTTTCACTAGCCTTTTTCTTTTGTTTTCAACTGAATTATGCACTTTCTTGAGCCATAAGCAAGCCAAATTGGGTAGATTTTCATGTTTCCTTTTATTTAATCAACCATGTATGAATTCATGCTATTTCATGAGGTTTTATGCTATAATTGTCACATATTATGAAAGAATGAATATCTCATGATTTTGAGCATAGCTTTGATGTGTTTGGTTGATTAATGATAGGTGAAGAAAGCTTGGAGAAAGGTTGAAGCAAGGAGGAATGGCTAGGAGGAAGAGAGGACAAAAAGTTTGAGCAAAAGTTTGCCTCAAACTTTAGCTCAAACTTTTGGATTAATTGACAATGAACCAGGAAGCAAAAAGCTGGACCAAAAGTTAGCCTCAAACTTTTTGGCTAACTTTTGGGCAAAAGCTGGAGCAAAAGTTGGCCCCTAACTTTTTGGCTAACTTTTGGCATGAAAAACACTCCCTAGATGAGCAAAAGTTTGCGCCAACGTTAGCCCCTAACTTTTTGGCTAACGTTGGCGCATGAAAAACACTCCCTGGACTAGCAAAAGTTTGCGCCAACGTTAAGCCCCTAACTTTTTGGCTAACGTTGGCACCATGAATAACCAAGGGGAGGCCAACGTTGGAGCAAAAGTTAGACCCCTAACTTTTGCCCCAACGTTGGTATCAGCAAGGAAGGGTGCTGATGTGAAAAGTTGGAGCAAAAGTTAGCCCCTAACTTTTACTCCAACTTTTACTCAAGCTTTCATGATTCCAAACCTGGTTCAATTCGGTTCTTTTCCAAACTCCAAGAGCAATCAACCAAGGCCTCCATCAACCCAATTCCATCAAGAGCAAAGGCCCAATTGAAGGCTTGAAGACCATTTGAAGAAAGTGTATAAATAAATTATAATTTAAGTTTTAGAAGAGCTTCCCTTTTTAGTTTTTCATATAGCTTTCTTTTCGGTTTGGCTTAGAGCTCACTTTTATTTTTCTTAGCATTGTTGTTTAATTCAAGAGAATTTGGGAGGAGAATTGATCTCTCTTCTTCCTTGTTCTTGCCCAGCACTCTTTACTTTTCTTGTCTTGGATTTTGGGTGGAGAATTGAAGAAATTCTGTTTCAATCTCACCTTGGGATCTTGTTTAATTTTCTGCTTAATTGAATTTCAGTTTCGGTTACTTGTTTCTTCATCTACTTTCTTTGCAATTTACAATTTCCTTTGCAATTGTGCTTGTTGGATCTAGGAAGGCATTGAGATCTAGACTTGGTTTTCTAGTCTCTTGGGTCCTGAGATCTGAATTCCAATTTTACATCCTCTGTTTACTGCTTTTCATGCTCATTTACTTTTCTGTTTTAGATCCGATTCAATCCAAGTCTTCTTCTATTTCTCTGCTTGTTGCAATTTTACATTTCCTTGTTTAATTTCTGCAAATCCAACTCCCCATTCCCTTTACAATTCAAGCCATTTACATTTCTTGCACTTTAAGATTTTTCAATTTACATTTCTTGCGTTCTAAGTTTCTGCCATTTAATTTCTTGTTCTTTAAGATTCAGCACTTTAATTCCTGTTCTCTTTAATTTCATGCCAATTACCCATTCCCTTTACTTTCTATGAAATTTAAATTCTGCAAATCACAAATCTCTCAACCAAATCTTGATTCGCTTGACTAAATCAACCACTAAACTAAAATTGCTCAATCCTTTAATCCCTGTGGGATCGACCTCACTCCCGTGAGTTATTATTACTTGATGCGACCCGGTGCACTTGCCGGTTAGATTTGGGTGTTTTGGAAAAATTCGTTTTTCCATGAAAATATCCCATCAAGTTTTTGGCGCCGTTGTCGGGGATTAATTAGATTGACAATGATTAAGTGAGGTGGTAGTCTAGATCTACATTGCTTTTCTGGTTCTATGTCTGTTTCTTGTTGTTCTGTACAACAAAAGCAATTTTCTTCTGATTTTCTCTCAAAGCCTATTAACTGTTTGACACATTGTGTCAACTAATCCTCTGACTACATTCTGGCATGAGAATATCCAATTTTCATTTGGATTGTTTGTGATTGTGCAGGTCATGGAGGAAAGGAATCCTACAGCAAGAGGAGAAAAACTGAGGCATTATGATTTCCAGCCTCCATAATCAAAGAGCAAGATGTCAAGCTAGTGACAATAAAAGAGCGCTTGTTGGGAGGCAACCCAACCGGAGGTAACCATCTTTTCATATCTATTTTAATAAAAAGGCTAATTAGTTTTATCTATATTGCTAGAAGCTAAGTTTGGTGTGTAACACCAAAACAATATAAAGGAGAATGAAGGATTCTAAGTTTGGTGTTTCACCAAAATCCCATTATAAAACACATTCTCACTTTCTGCATAATGTTGGCTTCAAGCATATTGGATGAACTAGTTAGCTATTTTGCTATTTCCTAGTTTTCAGTTCCATGGCTTTTGAAAAAGAAAAAAAAAGAGAAAAAAATTATCACACATGGTTAATTTGATGCATGAGAACCATTGGCAAGGTACTAAGTTTGGTGTTCCCACACCAAAGTAAGTTCAAAAGCCCACAAATAAATCATGCAAGCTAACCATTTCTTCTTTCAAGTGCTTGGGGAACAAGCAACTTTCAATATCACTGCAGGGTACCATACAAACTTTTGGAAAGATTAAGAATCATCAACCAAAGAGATGAAAGAGGAATGTGTGGATCAGTGATGATGATGATGATGAGTAAAGCAAGCAAACTCCAAAAGGTTGTATTGTTAAGTGATTATCTTACATCAAACACTGCTATGATTGAGAGTGGTTTTGTTTCCCTGATTATCTGTCTGTTTAGTATAGTTTTTTTCTGAAATTCAATAAGCAAGATGCTTGATCATTCACAACATCATACTCTCCAAAACTTGTTTGCACTCAATTTTTCAAAAAAATGCATCACATGAAAGTTCTTTGAAAAGAAGGATTGAGGAATTAAACAATTTTGAGGCAAGCAACAGATTAGGAGAAGTGGTGGTTCTAGTTGTATGATTATGTATTGAGGTTGCATGCTTGTGAAAACTTGCATGGGAGCTCATAGGCAGGACATGAAGTTCAAAGAAGTATTGTGGAGATTCTCAAAAATTTATTGATCCAAGAAGCAGCAAACAAAACAAAAGAAAGAAAAGAAAATACAAAGACAAAAAGAACATGGCCCAAGGCTCTGAGCATCAATTACTAGGCAGAAAAGAAAGAAGAAACAATGACTCAAAGAGTTGTTAGCCTAGTAAAATGCTTGTGGTTGAGTTGTGTCAAAGAAAGAGGCTTGAGCAAGTAAATCCTTAGGGGTGCTTCAACACCTAATACCTTAAAACCAACTGGTTTAGGAGTATTGATTGAAAGCTTATCTAAAGAGCCGCTTTGAGACATGACACTTAGAGTCAAGGCCAAAGCAAAGAAACTATAAGCTGCTTCAAGGTGACTACATATAAAGAGATCTCCATGATACCATTTGGATGAAAATCCTAAGACCTAAGACTCCCAATATGTGAGGACTAGTAAGCACTGAAGCCCTTGTATGAGCATATAATTTAGAGTTTACCCCACTGTTACTTGATCACTTCACTCACAGGACTTTACAAGTTGTTCTTCAATCCATCTTAAATGAAAGAACCATTGAGCATAATTCATTCCTTGCTTGGGGACAAGCAAGCTTTAAGTTTGGTGTTGTGATGACAAGTCATCTTAGCCTAGTTTCACTAGCCTTTTTCTTTTGTTTTCAACTGAATTATGCACTTTCTTGAGCCATAAGCAAGCCAAATTGGGTAGATTTTCATGTTTCCTTTGATTTAATCAACCATGTATGAATTCATGCTATTTCATGAGGTTTTATGCTATAATTGTCACATATTATGAAAGAATGAATATCTCATGATTTTGAGCATAGCTTTGATGTGTTTGGTTGATTAATGATAGGTGAAGAAAGCTTGAAGAAAGGTTGAAGCAAGGAGGAATGGCTAGGAGGAAGAGAGGACAAAAAGTTTGAGCAAAAGTTTGCCTCAAACTTTAGCTCAAACTTTTGGATTAATTGAAAATGAACCAGGAAGCAAAAAGCTGAACCAAAAGTTAGCCTCAAACTTTTTGGCTAACTTTTGGGCAAAATCTGGAGCAAAAGTTGGCCCCTAACTTTTTGGCTAACTTTTGGCATGAAAAACACTCCCTAGATGAGCAAAAGTTTGCGCCAACGTTAGCCCCTAACTTTTTGGCTAACGTTGGCGCATGAAAAACACTCCCTGGACTAGCAAAAGTTTGCGCCAACGTTAGCCCCTAACTTTTTGGCTAACGTTGGCGCCATGAATAACCAAGGGGAGGCCAACGTTGGAGCAAAAGTTAGACCCCTAACTTTTGCCCCAACGTTGGTATCAGCAAGGAAGGGTGCTGATGTGAAAAGTTGGAGCAAAAGTTAGCCCCTAACTTTTACTCCAACTTTTACTCAAGCTTTCATGATTCCAAACCTGGTTCAATTCGGTTCTTCTCCAAACTCCAAGAGCAATCAACCAAGGCCTCCATCAACCCAATTCCATCAAGAGCAAAGGCCCAATTGAAGGCTTGAAGACCATTTGAAGAAAGTGTATAAATAGATTAGAATTTAAGTTTTAGAAGAGCTTCCCTTTTTAGTTTTTCATATAGCTTTCTTTTCGGTTTGGCTTAGAGCTCACTTTTATTTTTCTTAGCATTGTTGTTTAATTCAAGAGAATTTGGGAGGAGAATTGATCTCTCTTCTTCCTTGTTCTTGCCCAGCACTCTTTACTTTTCTTGTCTTGGATTTTGGGTGGAGAATTGAAGAAATTCTATTTCAATCTCACCTTGGGATCTTGTTTAATTTTCTGCTTAATTGAATTTCAGTTTCGGTTACTTGTTTCTTCATCTACTTTCTTTGCAATTTACAATTTCCTTTGCAATTGTGCTTGTTGGATCTAGGAAGGCATTGAGATCTAGACTTGGTTTTCTAGTCTCTTGGGTCCTGAGATCTGAATTCCAATTTTACATCCTCTGTTTACTGCTTTTCATGCTCATTTACTTTTCTGTTTTAGATCCGATTCAATCCAAGTCTTCTTCTATTTCTCTGCTTGTTGCAATTTTACATTTCCTTGTTTAATTTCTGCAAATCCAACTCCCCATTCCCTTTACAATTCAAGCCATTTACATTTCTTGCACTTTAAGATTTTTCAATTTACATTTCTTGCGTTCTAAGTTTCTGCCATTTAATTTCTTGTTCTTTAAGATTCAGCACTTTAATTCCTGTTCTCTTTAATTTCATGCCAATTACCCATTCCCTTTACTTTCTATGCAATTTAAATTATGCAAATCACAAATCTCTCAACCAAATCTTGATTCGCTTGACTAAATCAACCACTAAACTAAAATTGCTCAATCCTTCAATCCCTGTGGGATCGACCTCACTCCCGTGAGTTATTATTACTTGATGCGACCCGGTGCACTTGCCGGTTAGATTTGGGTGTTTTGGAGAAATTCGTTTTTCCACGAAAATATCCCATCAGGGACGCCGGAGGAAAGTTCCTCTCCCGGCAAAGGATGCAACTCGACGTGGTCATTGTGATTCAGATTGTTATCTCTTTGAATAAAGAAGCATGAAGGACGATCTTTCTTCAATGAGTTTTCTGCTTGTTTTGCTACAAAGTATGGAGTTTGTGGAAGCTCTGAAAAGAGTTTTGAAGAAGATTTGAGTTTGTGGATTGCTTTTGCAAGTAACCAAGACAATATCTCTAATAACTCATCATTAGACATTGTAGCCATTGTGATCAAGATCCACGATGACTTACTTGTTTGAAAGCCAAGAATGAAAATATTCAAGAAGGGAAAGAGGAGTAGAACGTTATTTAAGGGAAGCAACTACGACTTAATTATGTTCTGATTGATTTAAATCCAATTATATCATATCATATTTAATCTATTAAGATGAAATTTGATTTAAATTAATTAGAATCAAGTCTATAATGATATCTTTAGTTGAATTTTAAATTTTATAACCGTATCTTGAAAAAATTTGACCAAGTCTAATTAAATAGACGCTTATTAAAAAAAATAATAGAAATCCAAAAATAAGAATCTATTTAAAAGACATAAACTCTCTATCTAATTATAATTTGAACCGCAGCTGTGACCAATGGTATTGGCACCATTTCTTCATTTAATTGTTCTTTTTTGTATATTGATTACTCCTCTTTATTTTGATTCGATTTGATTGAATGGTTGATTGGAATTACTAACTGCCAATGAGCACTGCATTGGCCGATTGGTGGATGATGTGCGATTCAAACAACATTAGTGCAAATCATTGCAGAATATACAGGATGTCAGTTACAAACAAAAATATGGTGGACACAACTTCAATTTTCTTGAAAGATAAAAGGTTGTGGATTCTTTTTCAGAGCTTAGTTATTTCCATCCTTCCTCTGGAAAAATTTTCCCCTTGTCATATTCTGATTTTTGTAAAGTCTTGTCATATTCTAACTAACACCATAATATTATGATAAAATTCTTTAGGTGTTTTAAGAAGATTAATTCAGTACTATTTTACAAGAGTCTCCAACTAATTGCTTTGAGTATGTACGATGAATATTGATTGTACATGTTCTATTTTACCTCTTGGTGTCGAGACTAATAATGTTTTGTTTAAAAAGGAAGATGAAAAACTTAAAAGTGTTCTAATTATGTAGAACACCATAGTTAATTAGATTGTTTATAAACAGTGTTGATATAATCAACAGTGATGATAGGTACTTCAAAAGATTAGTTTACAAAAGTACGATATTTGTTTTTCTTTGCTGTAGTGCATACGGATTGGGGAGTGCTAGGTAAACAATGACCATCTTGAACAACATGAACAACCACCAATCAAATAAAAATACACTACATCCTAATTTAATGCTACTAATTAAATTTAAGATTAATTTACTCTTTTAACCCTATTAATTCACATTGTTCACACATTGTTAAAAAATGTTGTTAGTTACCTATACTTTTTTTTTTATTAATTTCTATAAATAACTCATTCAATGTAATAAACATCTATATTACAAATGTCATAATAATATTATTAATCATAATAAATTTTACGTTACAAATATTCAAATTCCATACTATTTGAATTACTTATATAAGTCTCTTATCACTATTCCTTCAAATTACATCAAATTTAGCACAATAAATTTATTTTCGAACTACACAACATCTCAAACTTACTCAATGGAGATAACTATGTTGAATGTGAAAAGTGTACAAAAAAAGCATATGAAAAAGGAGATAACTACATTTGAGGCACATGTAATCAAACACCACAATATCCAACAATAAGGTAACTCTATATACTTTTCATAATCCCATCTAACAAATTTTTAGTTACTAACCAAATACTTATTTTAGGTTCAAAATTCAATTAAAATTTTCAAATCAAAGTGGTACAACAACTTTTGTACTATTTGATGGCGAAACAAAAAAAATTGTTGGGTATAATTGCTTCAAGTCTAATGGCCCAGAAAAATAATGACATTGAAGCACCACCCCAATTGAAAAATTTGTGCAACCTCACTTATATTTGAAGTCAATGTAAATGATTTTAATCTTAAAGAAAGTTCTCAACAATACACTGTTACCAAGACATTTGTTCCAACCAAAAACACTAAATTTCAACACTAATTACAACAAATAAAACAGGTAATACTAAAAAAAAATCACTTATTTTAGTTATTTTAGACATCATTTTTATTTCTAATTTAAATTATTCATTGATTATAGGAACTAAATTCGCCAACAGTAATATCATCAAACGAGGATCACATACCCATCAAGAGATTAAGGAGAAAGAAAACTATACAAATTTAAGACACATCTTCGGAAGAAGAACATACTTGCAAAGATAGAACAAACAACACAATAGAAAGTACATATAACTCAATAATTCAAAAAGTACATGCCTTCACAAGAACTTACACAGAAAGAAAAAAGTAACAATTCTAACAACAACCAATAAAAAAAAAGAGGACGAGCGCCACATAAGAAGAACAAGTTCATCAACTAAAACAAATGCAAAAATCAAACCACCAAATAAAAATGTCATTTTGTACATACAACTCTAATATCCAAATCTTTTGTACTACAAATTATTTTAAATAAAATACCTTTTAAATTTAACTTTAGTTTACACATTTAATTTAATTCTACAAAATATAATAATTTTTAATATTTATTATATATTATCATTAATTTACCGCCCCGCGCATCGCGCGGGTCTCCTTCTAGTTTTGAACTAAAATTGTGTAATTCATAACTAAAATTAATAAAACAAAACAAAAGAACCTCAGAAAAAGAAACAGCTATAAAATTTTCAATTGATATAATTTCGCTACAAGTCAAAAATTCTGTTAGAGAATAAATTAGAATCAATTTAGATCAATTAGTATCATTTATATTTATATAGAATATCTGTATATTAATTGTAAGATTGTATGCTTTTATTACTTTGATTCTTCTATTACCTATATATACCCCTATGTATTGTACCTTTTAATTCACTAAATAATACACTCTTTAAATTACTCTCATGTTTCTAACTTGGTATCAAGAGCATAGGTTCTTTTTTTCCATGAAAATTCGTTCATAGCCCTTTTATTTTTCTCTCTCGGAAGTGTTATTTGGTCTCGTTTTTTGATCCTCTTCCGACGCTTTGGTTCGTCACTGTCATTACCACCATCTTTGTCTCACCGTCGTGAGTTCAACGAGACCAGCCCCGTCACCAGAAATAGTCGGATGCGCCGTCGCAAGCTTGTTGTCCACTTCCATCGTTTTCTTCTCCAGACGTCTCCAGCACTGTCGATCTTCAACAACAATCAAACGGTCCAGAGCACGCCACGTGTCGTAGAAGTAGCGCCTCCAGCAACTTGCGCCCACACCTGACCTGACCCGGACCGCTTCGCGACTTGTGCGCCGCCCTCGCTGACTCAGCGATGACGTGGGTTCCCTTCTCCACTCAACCGTCGCCACATGTCACCTTTCCTGCTGACGTGGTTGCTAACATGGAATATGACGTGGCAACTGACGTGTCAGACAGTGGTGCCCTCCCTAAGATTTTTTGGTGAGCTCTTTCCGATTCTACCGTCTGTTTTCTCGTTTTTGGCCCTATAGTTGCGGTTTTCTCTCCTCTCTTTGATCTTTGTATCTACTATTATGGAAAACTCAGATATTTTTGCGGTTTTCTCTCCTCTCTTTGATCTTTGTATCTACTATTATGGAAAACTCAGATATTTTTGCTGCCACAGATAGAAAGGGTAAATTCTGTCGTCACTGTAACCGTTCTGGGCACCTCTTCTCGGACTAACCTTCTGTTGAATGTCACACATGCCAACAAAAAGGTCACATTAGCTACAATTGTCCATAACTGTTCTACCATTACTGCAAGCTCTCGGGACATTTGATTACTACCTGTCCTATTCGCCCACCACGTCCTGATCACCTCAAGAATGTGTCTGCTTCTCCTGTTGCTGCTACTACTGAATCTACCACCTCTGATCCTCTCAACCCGTCTCCTATCTCTCTATCTGATATTGTGTCTCTTCTTAAGCATCTTTTCTCACTTTCTGGTAATACTCCTGCTACTTTTTCGACTCCTCCAGGTAATTTTAAATGGTATTTTGACTCCGATTACTTTAATCAAATGTCTCTTTTATGTCATCTTTTCTCGTCTTTGTCTACCACTACAAATGCACCTTTTGTCAATACTATTAATGGTTCCTTCTTGCACGTGACACACAAGGGTTATATTTCCTAGTCAACTCTTAGTCTCCCTGATACTTATTATATTCCCAAATTGAACTTTAATCTTATTTTTATTAGTCAACTTGTTGATCTCGGTTTTGATGTTAATTTTTCCATTTCTGGTTGTCATGTAGAGGATCGTCGAACAAGACAAATCATCGAAACTGGATGTAAGGTCAGAAGGTTGTTTGAACTCGAGAATCTTCATATTCCTCCTGTACCAAATATCTGTGCTGCTTCTTCTCCATCTACCCTTCACTTATGGCATCAACATCTTGTCCACAGTTCCTTGAAAAAATTGCGTCCTTTTGTGTCTCAAGGTATTTTGGGTCAGGTTAATAATGAATCTTTTGATTGCATTTCTTGTCAAACTACCAAACAACCTGCTTTATCTTTTCACAATAATTCCTCTATTGCTTGCTCTCCTTTTGATCTTATCCACTTTGATGTTTAGGGCCCACTCTCAATACTTTGTCATTTTTATTGATGATTATTCACGCTTTACTTGGATTTATTTGATGACTAATCGCTATGAGTTACCTTAGATTTATATTAACTTTGCCACCATGATTAAAACTCAATTTTCCAAGGTCATTAAAGTTTTTCGACGCGATAATTCTATGGAATACCATGATTCCAAACTTTTAACCTTTCTTGCAAAACAGGGTACTTTGTCTGAGTTTTCTTGCCCTGGTACGTCTCAACAAAATGGACGAGCTGAACGCAAACACTGTCACATTCTTGACTCTGTTCGTGCAATGCTTCTTTCATCTTCGTGTCCTCAACGTACTTAGGGTGAAGTTGTTCTTAATGTTGTTCATGTTATCAATAGATTTCCTTCTTCTGTTCTTATTAACGTTACTCCATTTGAGCATCTTTATTATACCTCTCCAGATTATAGTTCTGTTCGAGTTTTCGGTTGTATCTATTTTGTTCTTCTTCAGCCTCATGAACATAGTAAACTTGAACCTCGGTCTCGCATGTATTGTTTCCTTGGTTATGCCACTAAATACAAGAGTTATCATTGTTGGAATCCTCTCTCTGGACGTATTCGTATATCTCGTCATGTTGTCTTCTGAGAGCATCACATGTTTTCTCAGTTCTCCTCCTTTGAGTCCATTCCTCTTACTCAGACACCTTTTTTCACTAACCCCAATGTTAATCTTTTTTCTACTGATGATTCTACAAGTTCTATCTCGAGTCACCCTCTACAGCCTCCTACTTTTCTGCCTCCTCTATCTCCCGATGATTCCAGATCAGAGGACAATCCTGCTCCTACCATCACGCCTTCTCCTTCCACTCGTTCTTCTACGGTAAGAAATTTATCTCCTCATCTTCTTGATTATAATTGTTTTTTATCATTCTTCATCAACATGAATCTAAGTTATTCAGAGAAGCTTCCACAAATCCGAGTTGGCAACAAGTAATATAGGAAGAAATACAGGCACTTGAAAAAGCACACACTTGGAATTTGGTTGATCCTCCTTCTAATCAGAAAGTTGTGGACAGTCGATGGGTATACAAGATCAAGACTCGCTTTGATAGTTCTATTGACCGTTATAAGGCATGATTGATTGCTCAAGGTTGTGCGCAAGAGTATGGTATTGACTATAAAGAGACTTTTGCTCCTATTGCTTGTCTCACATCTGTTTGAGCTCTTCTTGCCATTGCTGTGGTCAAAAAATGGTTTCTCAGTCAGATGGACGTGAAGAATGCATTTCTTAATGGAGATTTGAAAAAGAAGGTCTATATGAAACCACCTTCAGGTTATCCTTGTCCTTTTAGCAAAGTCTGTCTCCTTCACAAGGCACTTTATGGTCTTAAGCAAGCTCCTCGTGAATGGTTTGACAAGTTCAGCACCACTATATGCAATCTCCGTTTCACTTGCAGCCCTCATGAGAATGCTCTCTTTATTCTTAAAAGTGAACATGGAGTTGTTCTTCTACTTTTGTATGTTGATGACATGATCATTACTGGAAATGATGTTGATGGCATCTCTTATCTCAAAGCCTCCTTCACCATACTTTTGAGAAGAAAGATCTTGGTTTTCTTAGTTATTTTCTTGGTCTCGAGGTCATATTCACAGATGATGGCATCTATCTCTCTCAAGCTAAGTATGCTTCAGATCTTCTTGCTCGTGCCGGGATTACAGATAGTCGAACTGAGTCTACTCCCTTTGAGCCTAATGTTAGATTTACCCCTATGGATGGCACTGTTTTGGATAATCATAGTCTTTATTGACAGTTAGTTGGAGGTCTCATCTACTTGACTGTCACCCGACCAGACATCGCCTATCCAGTTCATGTACTTAGCCAATTCTTGTCGGCTCCTCGTACTACTCACTATGCAGCAGTTCTTCGCATTCTTCGCTACATCAAAGGCACCCTATTTCATGGCCTTTATTTTTCTGCTCATTCATCTTTGTCCTCTCAGGCGTACACAGATGTTGATTGGGCTGGTGATCCCATTGATCGTCGTTCTACTACTGGTTATTGTTTGTTTCTTAGCGACGCTCTCATTTCTTGGCGAGCTAAGAAACAAACGTTAACTACTCGATCAAACACAGAAGCTGAATACCATGCTCTCGCTGACACCACTGTTGAGGTTGTCTCGATTCTTGGCTTCTTGCAGATTTCGGTGCTCCTTAGTCATCCCTAACCGATGTCTTTTATGACAATCGCAGTGCTATTCAGATTGTGCATAATGATGTGTTCCATGAATTCACCAAACACATTGAAATTGATTGTCACTTTGTCCGACAACGTCTTCTTATTGATACTGTTCACCTCATCGCTGTTGGAACTTTGGATTAGACTACTGATATCTTCACGAAGGTTCATCATCCTACTCGTTTCCGGACTCTAGTATCCGAACTCAAGATGGTATTCTTAGCTCCCACTTGAATTTGAGGGGGGATGTTAGAGACTAAATTAGAATCAATTTAGATCAATTAGTATCACTTATATTTATATAGAATATCTGTATATTAATTATAAGATTGTATGCTTTTATGACTTTGATTCTTCTAGCACTTATATATACTCCTATGTATTGTACTTTTCAACTCAATCAATAATACATTCTTCAGATTACTCTTTTGTTTCTAACTAATTCAATAAATAATTGTGCATTAGCTAAAGTTAGACAACTCTAATGCTTATATACTACTATTCCTTATGCTTCTACACAAGTAGATTCTATACTAATACTACTATTTCTTATATTTCTATACAAGTAGATGATGTTAGTGTACCAGGTTTATTCGAGTGAAGTTGATGCTGAAGTTAAGCAATTTCTAGTTCAAATTTTTCATGTTCAATATCATTTTTTTTTTGGCTTGGCATTACCTTGCTCAAACTCAGCTACTTGAAAAGTTTTGGAGTTCACTACAGAAGGTATGGCATTGACATTGGCATTAACATATCATAACAATACATACAAATTTACATAATTTGAAAAGAAAAATAAATATAACATTATTAATAAAATACATGTAGTAATTAAAGTTTAGAGTTTCACTAAAGTTAAAGAAAATACTATTTACTATCAAAATTTACTAGCATTTCATATTTAAGCAGTTAACTTTAAATTATGGTCACTAACTCATTCACATTTAAGATCAAAAGTTTTGTTTTAAATCTCTGAGCTAATTGTGTAGTTAGCATGTTTTACAAATGGCTGAGATTAAATTTTGGTTTAGAATATTTATTATTCCTAATATTATTTAGAAGTTTCCTAACTTATTAGCATAACAACTAAGTTCCAGAGATAAAGATAAGATAAAAATAAAACAATCAATAGATAAGAGTAAAGAGTTGTTTGATAAAGAGCAGAATAGGATTCTATTATACTCAAAATAAAAATTAAGCCAACAATAAAAGTATATACTATAATCAATCATTCAATAGTATGCAAATAAAAATAATCTTTTAAGCATAAAATAAACCTGATTTGCTGTTGAAGCAGTCGTGATTAAGCAATTTGGAGATTTTCTTATGTTAAAAAATTGAAAATTAAAAATTTAAAAATAAAATATAGAACATGAAATTGAAAATTTGAAATTTTTCTAACATAACACAGGACATAATAGACCTTTTGGAACATTAGCTAAATTCTACTTTGACATCGAGTCAAGTGTTTGTTTTAATTTGTAACTAAAGCAAACAGATAATGTACTCAACAAAGTAAATTACTTATTTTTTACAATAACAAAATGAAATTAAAATGAAACATATATAAATTTTTGGTGATACTTTTTTTTGTTTATTATGGACAAACAAATAAATTTAGGTCCTTCCATTCAATTCAAACAAATGATAAAATACAAAATCCATTAAACCCCATAACATAAAAAAGAAGCTAGTAATTTTGGCAAAAATTACATAGTGTACTTGAAAAAATAGATTTATGAGAACTCAAGAACGGAAAAAAACTCATAAAAAGAACTCGAGTAATGACAAAGGAAAGATAGCCACCTAGATGTGATGAATATAGGATTTCAAATCTTATTTATTAGTCTTTTCTTAATATAATATCTCCTTGATTCTTTTTAATAATTTTAATATAATTAATTTTTTTATTAATTAAAGCCTCTTACTGGTCGTTGACACTAATTTTCTCTTTACGTTATTAAGATCCAAGATTTCTAGTTGATAACTTCTTTCTTTTACCGAAACAATCAAGTTTTGAGTTTTAAATAAATCAATAATCAAAATGCTGTTTTTGAATACGCAATGCCGTGAAGGTTGCCTTGTATGTTACAGATAATAATAAGCACCTTCCATATTAGCATGGAGAGCACATCTATTCAAGATTTTCTTTTTGGAAAAGTCTAGGGGCAGCAACTTTGTTAAATTTTGGTCAGCATATAACTAGCAAAGAAAAGTAAGTCATTAGATGAAATCTTACACCAATCTCACACTATTAAAACCATCATTGATGACTATTTGATGGCTACAATTCACAAAAGTTGCTAGCCCTAACATTTTTTTTTTTAATCACAACAACTACACATATCAACTAATGGAGTCAGCTTTAATGAAATAGAAAAAAAAAATAAATAAAAAAATTAACGGAATAAAAATAAAAAAAAAACTTACATGCATATATATTGTATGACTATATTTAGTTTTGAGAACAGAACAAGATAAGATATTGAGAATAAAATATAAATGATAAAAACATAAAAATTAGTGTTCTTATATTTTATTTGGTGATGAACTAGAACAAATTAAATTATGAAAGTCCAATTTATTCTCAATTTTTTCATTCAAAAATTTGGAAAGAAAAATATAATAATAAAAAATATAATTATGAAAAATTAACAAAAATAATAAAAAAAAATAAAAAATAAGTTGTGTAATACTAAGATCAAATAAAAGGAGCTAGCATTCAAAAATCCTATACAAGTACACAACAGGACCCTCACATCCGAAAGTTAGCAATACTAAGATCAAATAAAAAGAGCTAGCATTCAAAAATCCTATATCTGTAACATTCAAGTTGTCATTATCACCAGCTACTGGCAGTTAACATGAGAAAAATTTTTAAAGCAATAACTACCATTTATGATATAAAAGGGAGTAATCACTTCTATATATGTTAATTGATTGTTAAGTCAAGAGTATTATTATTATGATTATTAATTATTAGTTATGTTTATTTGCAACGTTTGGTCTTGTCTGCTATATAAGCTGCATAACAAGACACATGAAATTCCGTCATATATTAATGCAAGCTGGTGAGAAAAAAGGAATAGTACATTAAGCACAATACGAAGGAAAGCAAAGAAAAAATAACAGAACAAATGAAATTTGTCTTGGTAATACGATGACTTACATCTTTAGGATCAAACATATTAAGGTGCAAACTTTGGCATCTATAAAATTGAACCCAGATCAATCATCAAATCAAGCTTGTGAATCCAAATCAATAAACAAAGCTCAAGTGAATACAAAAAGATTGCCCATTCCAAAACATACAAGTGAGTGCATTGTGATCTATATTTTATTGCACTCTGAATGCACTTGCATCATCATCATCATCATCATCATCATCATCATCATCATCATCATCATCATCATGCTTATTATTATTATTATTATTATTATTATTATTGAAAAAGAGCAAAAATATGTTTAAAAAAAAAAAAAAGAGAACCAGAAACAAGAAGGAAGAAGGGAAAAATGTTAACTATTGTGTGCAACATAAAGAGAAAAAGTCTATTCACTATATATTTACTAAAAAAACGTTAATCACTTATAATTTTTATCATTTTTGGTTTTCCTTTTAACTAACAAAAATAAATAAACAAATAAATATTTCTGAGTAATTTTACAAAATAAAAATTGCTAAAAAAGTGTGCTTGACAAACCATTAATTTTCATAATTCAATAGAAAATTAAAACCCAAGTAATATCATAAATATCATAATCAAATTGTGTCATAGAAAACATTGCAATTTATGTCCATAATATTAATAGGATTTGGTTCCTCTTTGTTTGAATTCCCGTTGCACTCTGCGTCGTAATTAGGAATTTAAGAATTCACCGAAGCCTGAAGCATAAGAATGATCTATATGCATCGCTTTTTATATGTGCCGTACAATCAAAAGTTTCTTTTTCAAATAACAAACCACCACCACCATGCAAAGTGTGTGACACCTCTTTGAACCGTGAAGACAACCACCACCTTCACTACAACACTAGTATATAAACATAGCAAAGCTTCAACATATTTCATTCACAAACATCTCAAGGAGTATTCAGTGGAGGAACTAAACAGAAAAACTCAAATAGCAAGATGGGTCTGAAGGGGAAGCAAGCAATCCAAATTCTTGCAGTGCTTGTGCTAATTTCATTGGGAATGGCTGATAATGCCATCAACAAAATCAAAACTGGGCAGTGCCTTGGTTTATGTGGAGACGACATTGTTTCCTGCATGATTGATTGCTACATTAAGGACATGCAGCACTTCTTGAATTGTGCAATGAAATGTGAAAACAAGAATAACCTGTGCATGGGATCATGCACCAATATCGAGATTCCTTCGCCTACTCATGGGGTGACACCGCCATCTCACAAGGTACCACCATCTCACCGGGTACCACCACATCATCGGGTGCCACCATCGGCACCGCCATCTCACAAGGTACCACAATATCTCAACGTACCACCATCTCAAATGGGACCACCATCAACCTGATACGCATCTTAAATATGATGCAATCTCACCCTAACGTATATGGGGAAAAATAATTCCAGCATGTTATTATTAAGAAAATAATTACAGGTCAATTTGAATTATAATTGACGTTGTTGTTGAACTCAACGCCAATGTTACTTGTTCTTCTCCAAGGAAATGATGTTATACTACTACTTGATTTGAATAAATAAATATTTTATATAGCAAATTTTGCACAAATTCACTTAGAAAACATCCTGAATTGTGTCATTTATACTGAGTTCCTCAAATGTTATATAAATAACATATGCTATACTAAATGGTAAATGCTTATAATGTTTATATAAATAACATGCTTGTTCTCCTTAAATAATGCTTATATAATGTGTTATTTGCCTTGTAATTATACTTTTAGTTTTTAATTTAAATCCCAATGATAATTGTGAACAATGCGCCAAAAGGAAAATAGTAGAATAACCAAAAGATGACACAAAGATATAACAATCCAACTGAGACAAAATAACTACGAAGACCAAAAAGTTATGCAGATAAGTCTTCAATCCAGAATTACATCTTGCTACATATAAGCATGAATGCAATACTTGAATTAACTTAAGAAAACCTCTAAAAAATGTACAACTGATATCTAGTAGCGAAGTTGAAAAGTAACATCAACATGGTGCTCCTGACATTCTCAACTTTCATATGCATACCTCAGCAGTCACAATGATAAGAACACCTATAGTACATCCTGATATGTCAAAAAATCCGAATACAGTGCTTGAGATATGTACTTAACATTAAGTTCAATCTTGCTCTGATTTCTTGGATACTCGACTTTTCTTTTCCTCGATACCAGATTGGAAAAATCTCTGCCGAAGAACCTGCAGAACATCTTCTACTTTGACATCTTTCACTGCCAACAGTACCATCGCATGATAGAGTACATCAGCCATCTCTGAAGCAGTACGTGACTTGTCCTCGTTATTCTCTAGTGTTTGACACAACTCATTTGCCTCTTCTCTGCGGATACAAAGATACAAGTCACAAAGGTGCATGTATTTTCTCCAAGCCAATGGAACTATAATTAAACGTATAGGTAATGTTTCTTTTAATAGAAAACTTTCATGTGGAGGCAATTCTATCAGCTATATAACACTTTGCAATGGAAATCACAGGAAATGCATATTTTTCGCTTTCTTCAGGATGAACAAACTTAAATTCAAACTCAAGATAACAACATGATGAGATATATCTAACCTGATTTTTGAGCACAACAACTTATCATTGAGCAATAATCGCTTAGTCCATGAGGGCTTTCCATTCTCTTCTTCTGCTAACTCTGCTTTGCGTTGGGAGATTGTCGACTCTAATGAATACAAAGAGGTTAATGCCAACCTATTTCCTTCAATCTGTAACATAACCAAAATAAATTTGAATATCACTTGAAATTTCCCTCCAGAAATACAATATCTGAACACAACATGCCCTAGGTTGTAATCGCCTAAAGCTAACCTCTTGCTGTTTTAGTGAGTCAAAGACTGATGTATAATAGCATGTTTCTGCCCCTGTGTGGCAGGTAGGTCCATCAGGTTTCCCGAGGTATATTATCTAAGAAGCATTTTCCATAGAGAAAAAAAGATAATAATAATAATTAACATGCCTGTGAATCAAATAGTAATAATAATTCAAGGGTAAAAGGAAAAAAACATACAGAATCACGATCACAGTCAAGAAAAACATCGTGAATATTTATAAAATTATTAGAAGTCTCTCCTTTGGTCCACAATGTTGACCGTGACCGACTGAAGAACGTAGCCTTCCGGGAAGATAGGGTTGTAAACACTGCTTCTCTATTTGCAAAACCTTGCATTAATATGGCTCCAGTGTCAACATTCTGAGCTATTGCCACAGCCAAACCTTTATCATCCCATTTTACACTGTCCAGCAGAGAGTCTACCTGACAAAACTTTAACACTTTAATGTGAAATAAGATGGGGAAAAAAAGACACCAAGAAATTACACGTGCAATGGAATGAATAAAATTCCTTAGCATTAACCCAAATATACAATCACCATTTAACTGTGAAAGAATAGAGACCCTAGAGACTTGTTCCTGTGTAATTAAATTTTCCCCCCAACGTAGACCGACAAATCTAAAAAGAAACTAACTTACAAGAGGTGATCTTCACAATTTAATGTAAAGTATAATAGACAATTACACTAGTTTAGCAGTATTGGAGATTTAAAGAAAACAATGATAATAGCTTGCCAAAAATAATCATGCAATTAAGATAATAAAGAACTTCTAGTGTTTTCTGATTTGGATCATTTACGGCCCAATTATAAAGCACTAAAATTCACCATTTGATTCTCAAGCATCTAGCTACCTCCAGTAGGGATTTAACCAAAACTACTATAATAGATGTTTATGTAACAAATCTCAAAAGCAGAGCCAAGGCTTACACCACATACTTCGCCACAATGTAATTGGTGAAAAAAAAGCAGGAGCAATGTCAAATCACAAGACCATTGGATAATGAAATAATAGGAAATCCTAAACACTGAACAAATGTAATATATCATCAACAAAGTGGCGTAGTAATATGTTTTAGAATCTAAAATTAGTTTGCAAAATGACCATGACCATTATCGTTGGGTTACATATACTACCAGGTGGTCTTAAACTCATATATTGAAAATAGAAAACATAAATGCATCATATACATAAACCCATGCTGTTTATTTCAAAGACAACATATGAATTCCACCTTGAGAACCATCTAAAATCTAGCTGAATAGTGAGTGCACTTTTAATTTGGCAAATAAATAAAATTGGTCTCTTATGTTTATCAATAGCTTCAATTCCCGCTATAACATTGCATCATAAAACTTGAATACACACATCATGGAATCCTATAAAAATTTCAAGGTGTACCTTGGGGTCAATGACAATATTTTTGTCTGGTCTCTCCAACGAAGCAAAAGGTAAGATGTGTGTCCTTCTCCCTTTATTGTCACTGGTAAATGATAGCTTGCCATTGAGGAAACTAGTGGAAAATTGAAGCATGTGAGCATAGGAAATGGTCATTTTCAAACCTACAAGTGCCATGCAAGTTTCTCAGTGTAAATACAAACGAAGAGCCTTTGCAAATTGTAAAGAAGCATAGCATTGTTTTCAAGAAAAATGCCAGAGGAGTATTTAATTGCAAGGCCCATGGGGATCAGAACCTGCCCAGGCCCCACTTATAAATTGCAACCCCCCCCCCCCCTTCTTTTTCTTTTTCCCATACCCAAACCATATGTTGGGTCCATAGATTGGTTTGTGTTTCCTAGAAATAAAATTCCTGGGAATACTACACCCACAAATCAAATTCCAGGTAGGTACATTATTCCTGGAATTCCCGGGAATCAACATTAATATGGGCGTGTGGTTAGAAAAATGTTTTGACATTCCTAGAAATTTTGCACTAATAACCTTACATGATGGCCTTATCAATCTCATTACCCAACATCAACAGAGCGATGCCATTCAATAATGGCTTGCCAAGAAATGAATCAAATCACGAAATTCACTAGTTCTTGATATGCTAATGTTATCAGAACCAGTAGCCATGGTTGTCAAATTCGTGAGTCAAAGGATACTCGTAGAGCCCTTGTAGACTTGACTCGCCGAGTTAACTCGTAAGTTTACCATTTGCTACAGTGTACATACTTAAATAATCAGATTCAAATCCACAAGGCGTATACAAGTTCAAACATAAGCAGGTTTCTAATTTGTAACTTAACAAGTTAACCAACAATAAACTTACAACTCAAATCCTCCATGGTTATCAAATATATCTATAGATTATATCAAGTAGTTTTAAGTTTCAACAATTCAACCAAACAAACAACATCAGCATTGAAAATTCTATATTAATAATAAATTTATCCTAATTCCGAAATTCTTAATTATCTGTTATAATACATTATAGGGTTGTAGTGACTAGTGAGAGAGGGAGACACAAAACAGAGTGTCACGATGCAAAGGAGTAGAGCGGTGGCAGACACGGGTAGGCAAGGCACATGGCAGTGGCAGGCAGCCGCAGAGGGCAAAGCAGAATGACGGATCAGAGCAGCGGCAAACAGTGGCAAGGAGTGGCGGACGGCAAGCAGTGAAGGAATGCAAAGGGAAGGGGGTTGCTGAGGAAGAGAGGTTGTGTCTTGGTCTTGATGTGTATTAGCCCAAAATTGTGTAACCTAAAGGAAAAATATTTCCTTTCAATTATTTGTGTGATACTATACACTTATTAGCATAGTTGTCAAATTATAGGATCACTGGATCAATAGTTCAACCGGTAGGTCACAAACCCGGTTCTACTTAAATAAAAATATAAAATAATCAATTAACAATTATTAAACCTGCATTGATAGAAAATACATATCTTCACTAATACAGTAACAACAATCAATTATCAATTTCTAAAAATAACTAATAGGAAAATTTCAATTAGCATTAATCCTACATTAAATTATTAAAACAATAAAATAAGAGTAACGATCAAATATTAAACTTACATTAAAACAGCAATAATCAAGTATTAAAACAACAACAATCAAGTATCAAGTATTCTATACAAATTCCAATTAGTATCAAATTTCTATTTTAAACTTACATGAAAACAGCAACAATTTATATACAAATTCCAATTGCTTTCAAATTTGTGATCAACTGTCATTTTATAAAATTCCAATTAATATCAATTTATCTATTCTACAGACTACACTACATTGAAAAAAATAAAAAAATAAAAGCTCACCTCTGCAGAAGTTCAGAAGCAGAACCAAAGCCTCAATGTTCCAATAAAATGTCACAGTATTCCTATTCACAGAACCAAAGCCAGAGGAAGCACGAGGCAAAAAGGGTCAGAATCAGCAAAAAATAACCATTGCAGCTACATTAAAACACGATCAGCAGCAACAATCAACTAAATGGCCAAATCATTAAAAATTAATGATTGAATAACTATAAAAAATAAGAAAGACATACCTTGGCCGCACGCAGAGAAGAGGGCGACAGAGAACTGAGCCACGGCAAAGCACAGCGGAAGACGCGAGGGGCGCGGTGATGCAGAGGAAGACGCGAGCGGCGGTGACGCGGAGGAAGACGCGTGCGGCGCGGTGACGCAGAGGAAGACGCGTGCGGCGCGGTGACGCAGAGGAAGACGCGAGCGGCGCAGCGACGAGAGGGGGGCCGGCGAGAGGCGGCGACAGAGAAGATCGAGGCTTTGAGCTCTGTCTCTGTGTGCTTTAGTGCTGTGAGTGTGAGCAGTAGGTTGCAGGGGGCTTCTTTGAAGATTAGGGTTTTTTTTTTATTTTTTTTCAGAAAAGAGTAATTTTGAACCGATTCTCTTTCAAGAATATGCCGGTTCAAAGTTTTCAATAAACCGGCCAGATCAAACCGTTTTACACCGGTTCTTATCTTTCTCCGGTCCTATGCTCATCTCCGTTCCTTAATTTGACCACCCCCGACTTTGGTTCCGTTTTTATATCTACATGTGTAGCGGTGGCAAGCGGGGAAGCCCGTCCCGTCCCGCCCCGCCCCACCCTGCCAGAAGCCATTTTTTGGCGGGCTGGCCTGCCCCGTCTTACTTAGTGAGGCGGTCCTAGAATTTCACCCTGCCCCGTCTAACTATGGGTTGGCGGGCTAAACCCGCCAAAATTTCTTTTTTTTTTTTTTTACTATTAACTACTACATAATATATATAATTTCACAATCATATTAATAAATTTATAGTTTCTAAAGGTATAAAAAATTATATTTTTTATATTCCTAAGCATCAAAATCTTTGTAATTATAAATATCTAATAAACATAATTATAAACCAAGTTTTCATCCAAAACATAAGTATAAATATTCTCTCCAAAGAAAAAAAACATAATTTAAAATATAATTATAAATATTGTCTCCAAAGTAACATAAACATAATCCAAACCACTCAATTTTTATCTTCATACTCTTGTAAGTTAGGTTGGGAAAAGTTAGGTTTTGGCCAAAAAATTGTAAAAATACACCCTCAATAAAAAAACACTAAGTCCGGCGGGGAAGCCCGCTCTGCCCCCACCAAAGCCCGTGGTTTAAGCGGTGCGAATTAGGCGGGCTTTTACTATTTGGCGGTCCTAATTTTTCAACCCGATCTGTCTTTTTTGGCGGGTTACGCGGGTCGGCCCGGTGGGTTTAGACCCGTTTGCCACCCCTATACATGTGTAATAATCTATAGAGTAATTATCCAAATCAGTCTCTAAGGATTTTAAAAGCAGACATTTTAGTTCCCAAGAAAAATTAATACACAAATCAATTTTCAAGGTTTTACTCTAGCAGACAAATCAATTCCAGTTCATTTTTCGCCCGAGTAATTATCCAAATCAGTCCCCAAGAATTTTAAAAACGGACATTTTAGTCCCAAAAAATTAATATACAAATCAAACCCCAATATTTTTTTCCATTAGACATAACAATCTTTCGTCCAAAGAAATAAAATAAAATAATAATAATTATTATTATTATTAATTGCATAATAATATTGAACCATAATTTTTTAGACAAAAATAATAATAAATTTATTCATTAAATTTATATTTTATATATATTCACTAAATAATAATAATAATAATAATATTCAATAAATTATTAGAGATTATTCTACAAAAAATTTAAAGTTGAAACTATTTGATATTTTTGTATTAAATATAATCAAAAGATGTCATATTTTAAAAATTATGTTTGTATTAAAAGAAAATGTTTTAATTTAGATTTCAAAGTATCATTATTCACCTTACTTGTTTCTAACAAAAACAAATGTATTAATATTATTATTATTATTATTTAGTGAATATATATATATATATATATATATATATATATATATATTATAAATACATACATAAAAATCTAATGAACAAATTTATTATTACTTTTGTCTAAAAAATACAATAATAATAATAATAATAATAATAATAATAATAATAATAATAATAATAATAATAATAATAATAATAATAATAATAATAATAATAATAATAATAATAACACTCTTTTTCGTTAGAAACAAGTAAGGTGAATAAAAGTAAGGTGAATAATGATGCTTTGAAATCTAAATTAAAATGTTTTCTTTTAATACAAACATGATTTTTAAAATATGATTTTTTTTATTATATTAAATACAAAAATATCAAATAATTTCAATTTTAAATTTCTTATAGAATAATCTCTAATAATTTTATTGATTATTATTATTATTATTATTATTATTATTATTATTATTATTATTATTATTATTATTATTATTATTATTATTATTATTTAGTGACTATATATATATAAATCTAATGAATAAATTTATTATTACTTTTGTTCAAAAAATACAAAAAATTATGGTACAATATTATTATGCAATTAATAATAATAATAATAATAATAATAATAATAATAATATTTTTTTTTTGACTGAGGACTGTTATGTCTAATAGAGGACTGTTATGTCTAATAGAGAAAAACATTGGAGATTGATCTGTGTATTAAGTTTTCTTGAGGACTAAAATGTCCTTTTTAAAATCCTTGGGGTCTAATCTGGGTAATTACTCGACCGAAAAATAAATTGGGGACTGATTTGTCTACTGGAGTAAAACCTTAGGGATTGATTTGTGTATTAATTTTTCTTGGGGACTAAAATGTCCGCTTTTAAAATCTTTAGGGACTGATTTGGGTAATTACTCTAATCTATAAATAAGATTGAAATTATATTTTAAGTTATTTTTATTAAAATTAATTTAAATTATAATAATTTAATTAATAAAAAAAATAATATATTGTACATTTTTTTTAATTTAGTGTTAAGTGTATCAATTCTAAAATAATTATTAATTAATTTTAATATTCTAATTTTTTCAATAAATTAGACATATATACTCAATATGACCATAAATAACTTAGTAATACTTAGACCCACTAACAAATTTTTATATGTTGTTTCACTGTTAAGTAAGGACATATTAAAATTAATTCAAAATAAACAACAAATTATTAGAGAATTCTAATGCATAAAATTCTCCAATAAATAATTTAAACTTACTAAAAAATAACTCAATACTCTCCTTTGATACCTGCAAAATATATACCTGAAATAATATTATATCAATATTAGTATATAAAATTATATGATTAACGTAATTTTAAAATAGTTTGTCAAAAGAATGAAATAATACAGATTTTTATAATATATTCTCAAACTATAAACGTAGAATAAAAATATATTACCCATTAGCACCTAGAATTTGTCAATTTTTTAATTGATAGTAATAAATTTTAATAAATTTGATTAAGAGAATTAAAAATTACCTTTTTTTTTATAAGCAATCAAAAACTTCTCTATATACGACATTTATCATGCAGTTATTTTTCAAGTGTCCGTGATCTTGCAACATCACTCGCAGACTATCTTTACTCTTTATTCTTGATAATGCAACATGCAATTGACCATGGTGAAAACTGGCCTTGGAAGGTATATTCCAACTTTTGATAAAGTTTGTCCCTGAGACTTATTTATTGTCATTGCAAATGACATAATAATTGAAAGTTATCTTCTTTGAAACCTGACAGGGTAATGTTTCGTTATTTGGAATTAGATTCAATCTTGAGATGAGAACAATACTTTTAACTTTGTTACCGGTTAAAGTCTTGCATTTTATTACATGGTTTCCCATTCTTCTAACTTGCATTCTCGTTCAATTGCACAAACCATTAGTTTGGTCTATATTCCGCAGCAACATAACAAGAGCGCCAACCTTCACGATCAACTTGTGTGGTGGTAGACCTGAACAATTTATTCCATTTAGAATCTCTGGTGAGAAAGAATCTAACTCAAATTCCATATTTTTCTCCTCAGTACACCAGAGTCAGAATTTAAGTAAACTTTTTCTTGTCCAAGTAACCCTGCAGTCATCTTGTTGTTGACGTCAGTAACACAATCCAGAGTTGGTGCAAGAATTATTCTATCATTGAAATAATTTTTAACAGATAAATTGAATAACATACCTGGATACACAAAATCAATGAGGTCATCCAAAACTGTCTCAGAGTTCTTAACCAAAATATCATATGGTATATGAACGATCGATTCATTATCTATTGTATCACCAGCCAAACCATCACCAATTTTGAGTAGCCATTCTGCAAAATTCTTGAGTTCTTATATGTTGTTATTTTCACCTAGTGACAATCTCATGTGTTTTGTAAGCTTTAGAACCTTACAGTTATGCCACAAATATGAAGAATTAATAGAAGGCTGAATTATATCTTGCCTTGAGCCTTTGAAAATCATAGGTAAAATTTGTATAAAATCTCCTCCGAAGACAACAACTTTACCTCCAAATGGCAAATAAGCATTATACGAATATGAGCATCTCAAGATGTCTCTGAGACATTTGTCTAAAGTTTCGTAACAATACTTACTTATCATTGGAGTTTCATCCCATATGATTAATTTGGCCTTAGTTATTAACTTTGCAAGAGGACTTCCCTATTTAATGTTACACAAAGAATCTTCATTTATGGTCAAAGGAATTTTAAACCTTGAATGTTTATTCCATTAGGCAACAAAAGTCCAGCAATCCCACTAGAAGCAACATTTAAAACCAAGGTTCTGAAAACCGAACCGGACCGGCCAGTTCGACTAGATTAACCAAAAATCGGTCATCTAATCGATCCGATTGTCCTATAAAACTGGCCTGTAAAAAACCGATTAAAAAACCGGTAGTTAACCGGTGAATCGACCAAACCGGCCAGATTTTTTAAAGATCCGGTTTTTTTATATGCTCCAGAAACGACGTCGTTTTAACGCCTTGAAAAAAAAAACCACTATCAGACTTCCAACACCCAGGCCAATCCCAATTCCCTTTCCACCCTCATTCACTCGCTACCTAACCCTATCAGTAAATACCGCCATTGGCGTCAGCCCCAGCCTGCCTCCTCGTCGTGAAGCCCACCAGCCACCGTCAGCCCCCAGCCGCCGCCGCTCTTCTCTTTCTCATTGTCTCTGTGCTCGTCGCGAAGGAACTCCAACCATCCCTACCATCTCTATTCTCTTCATCATTCGTCTTCTCCTTGCCGTCGCACGGTCTGCGTTGAGCTCGTGGCGCCGCCGTCGCGAAGGGTTGCTCGGTCATCGTCTTTTTAGCGTGCTCTCTCCCCCCCCTCTCTCTGTCCGATTAGAGCGTCCTTCGTCGAGCTCTCTCTCGCTCTCTCTGTACGAGAAGAACTTCCCTTCCTCCGTTGCCGTCACTTCCTTCCCTCCCTTGCCGCCGATAAGTATTGCTGCCACAATTTATTTTTACTTATGTGGTTAATAATGCCGATTATGAGTTATTGGGTTTAGGGTTTGTCATTCTGAGTTATTGATTTGGTTAATTTTTGCTTATTTTGTGAAATTTTCTAGAAAGAATTTGTTATTGCTGAGTTGCTGATGTTCATAAAACTAAGTTGCTGAGTTGCTTGTTTTGCTTATTCTGGTAATCTGGTGTTGAAGAGCTGGAGATGTGGTGATGAATGCTGAAATGTTCGAGAAGAATAATATCTCGGACAATGCTGCTAAGTTCTTAATGTACGCTTTATTGGCTTGTTTAATTTAACATGCTTTTTATCTTCACCTTTCTTCCATGGAAAGCGACTAACAGAATTTTGGGGGTGAACCTAAAGCACGGTCCCATTCATCTATGAAGTGTTCAATGAATCCATTTTTAATTGTTTTGTTTATTTGTTATGCATGTTCCTTCATTTCACTTTGAAACTTATGGTAGTGTCCAGAAAAAGCTAACCATATAGGAAAAAAGATCATGCTTTAAATTCACACTGTTTAATACTTTGTCCAAAGTGCAACATGGAGGAATCCTTTGAAACTAGGTCTATTTATATTTGAGAGTTTAGATTGATCAAGATTTTTTAGTTATCAATTTTGATGATTGAAGTTTTTTGTAAACTTCTAATATTAAATTATGGATAATTTATTATGTGAAATTATGAAATTTTAAATTTTATTTAGTTAGAAATGATTGAATTATATATTTAAAATTATATATAGATTTTTTAATAATTTTATTTAATATTTAATTAAACCGATTGAATCCCGGTCGAACCAATGAACCTGTGGACTAGTAACCTTATCGGTTTATTGACCGGTCCGATTTTCGCAACCTTGTTTAAAACTATACCTCCTTTAGACCTAATTGAGCATGATATAGTTGACCATAAGAATGTTTTTCCACAACCACCTTGACCATATAAGAAGAAAAGTCCACCCATATTACCGCTAACAGCACCCATTATTTGATCGTATGCAAATTTCTGCTCATCAGTTAGTTTTTCTAAATACCCACTTAGTTCACTCGCAAGAGCATTAACATCAAAGTTCAACTCTTCCATTATAATTCTATCTTCTAAGTTGGACACCAAATTTTCTGGAGGATATAGCATTCCACAATATTCTTTCAATGACTTGCCATTTGACTGGAGTAACTCTTCAATTTTTGCAAGGGCAATATTTTTTATTTGGACTTCTCACATCATCAAATCTGTATTTTTTAATTTAAAATAACATAATTAATTAAAAATCTGTTTAAGTCTCTAGTAAAGAAAACCTGAAATGCATTGTTGAATAATAAATAACACTCCTTATTTTTTGTTTAAAAAATACTTCATTAGTAACATGTCCTTTTAAAAATTATTGTTGTGATTAACATGGATATCAAAATCACTATAATATTTAAAAAAAAAAGCACATAGACAACCGATGCAAATGCAAGTATTCAAGGTATGTTAATTTAGTTATGGTTTCTTAGATGCAGTAGATACATTTTACGACAATAAATCAAAATAAGTATTAAAAGAAGGAAGTAAAGCAAGTATGAAACTAAGATATATTTATTTTTGTTATATTTCCAAAATATTATTAGAAAAAGAGAAAAAGTTAAAGTAAACACCAATAAATAATTGAAACATATGTATGATAATTTTACTCCCAAAAAAGGGCATTATTGTTTATATTTAATTACTTTGAACATCCCTTGTCCAATGTTTTGTTATAATTATAGCCTAAGTTGAATTTTACAGTGGCAACAAATTTTCATAATAAACTATAGTTACCTTCTATTTGCAGTAATCTTCTTTGTTCGTATAGTACGTCATTAGAAAGAAAGTTCTAAATTTTTTCCCAAACAAACTCTGGTTTACTCATGTTATTTGATGTTATTAGAATAATAAAAAGTCTCCTTAAAAAAGTTGCAGAGTGCCATGTTACTGCTTCAGAGATTGCGTCAATGAATTCCCTGTTATCCTGCAACAGTCCAAGTGCATAGCATGCATCTTTGAAGGAGTTATAAACCACACCATCAACTGTTCTTAGATTATTGAAACTCGTGCATCTCTTTTGAATGTTCACAAGTAGCCTTAGATAGTAATCTTCTTTATTCATTGGTGGTATTTGAGATATCCTTCCTATGGCATACCTTTGCTTTCTATGATTCCACATATGACGTTTTTCATTCCAAACAAATTTTGTCAGAAACTCAGAATAAGTTAGATTTCTTGCATTAATATGCTCTTCATTTTCTTTGAACCATTCAATCAACATAGATTTCTTGAAAAAAGAAATTTCAACAACCGACTAAATTGTATCAGTATCTTTGTAGACAATTGGCATATCATCAGGAAGATGGAATGGCAATCTTATTACTACTGGTTCCTTCATTTGAATAGGATAACCAAACAATCTCCATGCAGCTTCACATGCTGATATATATCTACAATCATAATAATTACGTATTTCATCTACCTGAGATCCATTGTTTTTATAAAATGTAGCTGTCACCCTGTCATTACCCTTGTGAAGATACTTGAACAGATATTTGATTGATGAAGTTTGACAAGTATACTTAACATTGATGTGACATCCAAATTTTAGAAGAAGACCGGCATTGTATGGAACTATGAAGGAGTTGTCAACCTCCACAGTTTTTTTTTATACAGTTCGCCCATTATCTCTTCTTTGATATCTTGGAAAGCCTACTTCATCCATAATTGTCCTATCTCTAAATACTTTGGGAAAAAACTTTGAGCATTTACCATTGATCATGCATTGGCTCTTACTATTTAAATGACCACATGGACCATGAACCATATATTTCTCAATAGCAGCACACAATTTTGGATTTTCCCTCTTATCTAGAATCTCTGTTTTAATAACCTTGTCTATGTCATCAACAGTTCGTGGCTTTGATTCTGGATGCATGAATAAAAGAAGATGGGTGTAAGGTAAACATCTCTTCTGAAACTCTATGGTTAGACAATCTACAAATTTAAAGATATGATATTACTAATAATTTGGACAAAGTAAATAAAGATTTATGCGAAAATCTAAAGCATATAAAACTAAGTATATTACAAATAAGTTAGATAGTGTGATTTAAAAAATAGTTGATTCTATAAAAAAATAATTGTTACGTGTACAACTAAACTATATAAAACTAAGCGTGTAGTGCAAATAAGCACGATAAAGTAAATTGAAAAAATTATGCTAAAACAAAATCATATAAAACTATATAAGTGTACTATACAATGAGTTCGAGATAATACAAACAATATAAGTATACTGTAATACACTCAAGATAGTGTACTATCCAATGAGCATACTATATAAGTGTTCTATACATAATCATTTCTTAATACTGATAGTGTACTATATAATGAGTGTATGATAGATAATTTAGACAAAGTAAATAAAAACTCGTAAAAAGATTAGTTATACTTACATTCAAAAATTCTTCCAAAGAATGTTCGTTTCTTCAATGCCCTAATTAATTTATCAACTTTCAACTTGAATATTCTACATAAGATGTCTGGCCTATCTTCTGCATGGAGTCCTTGGGGTGTTACCTCTCTTTTTATCTCATTTCATTCTGGATTACATGTCATAATGATAAAGTAACTTGGACATCCAGCATATTTACATGTTGCAAAAGTATCTTTGCAATTATTGAACATGTACCTTGGACTACCGGTAAAGCTCTTTGGGAGAATAATTCTTTAACCGGTGTTAATGGCATTAGTTTCACCACGAACCATACACTCATGCAAATGCTTGAACTTGCCTAGCCTCAAGTTTGGTTGTTTCAATCGCAAGTAGACTCAACCATAGTGTAGGCGGCTACTATGAATTGTTGCAGTAATCTTTTTTTACCGCAAAAGGATTTGAGACTCGTTAGTCCTTTTTTGAAGATTGTATGCAAAAAAGTCTCTCATGCTTATTGTTGGTCTTTTCTCAGTTTTTCTGACATTTGGTCGACAAGAAGTAGCTATATGTAATCTGTATCCATCCTCACCGTATGGAAACCACAAAGGATATTGAAGAGCAAGGTACATCGGATGTACTACTTCTATCATCTACAACATTCTTGACATTGTCTCAATTATTATATCTCTATTAACCCAATTCTCGTCAATATCTCCAACTATCAATGCAGCAACCTCAGATGTTATTGGCAAATTATATGTCCTTGCATCAGTATTTCTTCTGGTTATTAACCGCAGCTTAACATCAGCGGAGCCATCGGTGTCTATCCCGAGCTAAACAAAATGCCTTTGCTAGGACATTATTTTCATCCATCGTGACTTTTAAGGATGAAATAATTTCAGTTTCCATCAATTCTGAACTGATGTTTGACCTGTTAATAAATAAACAATATATAAGAACTTCGATTCATTTGTTAAGCATCGAGAAGATCACATGAGAATTTAACTCCTAATAATATATTAATATAATTAGCATTTTAAATAAAGTTAGGCAATAGATGAATTACATGCATGAGTCAAACAATTTACCTAAATGATTCCATGCGGTTTGTAATCTCATTCTCAGTATCATAAATGTATAGCTGGGCAAATTTTGGCTTCTTACTTTCTAGTGGTAGTAAACTGCCAATACGGTGACAATTTTGGCCTCCAATGCAAAAAATAGGAGGTGCACCACCTTTGTTAATTGAATGGTCAACTTTTCCTGCCATAGAAGGGAATGCAAACATTCCATTGAAAGCCCTTATGTTTTTAAGAAAGTATTTGCTTTTTTTCTCTGTTCCACTATGTAACTCTTGCAGCGTTTGAGGTGGATGCTTCAAAAAAGGCAATTCAACCTTTCCTTCCATACAACATAAGGAAATTATAGGATTGAAGCTGCCTCTTGACTTTCCCAAGCATTCATCTAGCCACATCAAGGCTTGATAGTACGGACATTGGTATATGGGATCTCCAAGGTCTAATGTATCTAAATGATAATTACAATAGTTAATTATTGTCCAGAATTCATGAGATTTAGCTTTGTATATACATATAGTGGTGAAGTTATATTTAAAAATAAAAAAAGAAAAGAATACATCAATACCTTATCCATCTATTGGATTTAGACCATTATACTCATGTGGTATTTCAATATCTTCTGGTTCATAATCGATATCATCAACGACTTCGATCACTATATTGAGATAAACGTATATCAATGGATTAACAAAAATTCAAATTCTTACATTTTTTGCAGAAAAAAATAGAATTAGAAATTAATTCCAACTTTATCAAGAATAAAACAAAAACATAGATGTGGACCTTCATAATCTCTAAGAGGATCAATGTTAGAAATTCTGGTTGCTTGAATTGATGATTCACCAATTCAATATCGAGAGTCTCTAAACAATTCATTTTCACTCTTCGCGACAGACTTTATAACTTGTGAATTTTGGATCACTGTCTTTCCAATGGCTATCCTAATGCCATTAGCATTTTTTCCAATAAGAAAACAGCAAACAAATGTTGAAATAGATAAGGTTGTGTGTATGTGTGTGTAAAGAGAGAGCGAATGTAATTTTCACATGTACCTGTTTGATAAATTTTCAAAAACTGGCACAATAGTTAACTAAAGAATCGAAGAACATTAACAACTACTACACATCACAATTTTTTATACTATCGATATTCTTTTCTGAATTAATTGTTACTGTAATTAGTGTTTGAATTATGTTTTCTCGTCCACGTCTAGAGTTTCCAATTGAGAGCAAAGGAGTGGGATATTTTTCATTCACTAAATCTGAAAGTAAGTAACAAAAAAGAAAAAGAATATTATAGTACCCTAGCACATAATAATAATAATAATAATAATAATAATAATAATAATAATAATAATAATAATAATAATAATAATAGTTGGTTGGAGGACTAAATGAGATTATAGAATTTCCACGGATAGTAGGTTCAAGGTAGAAATGAGATCATAAGGCTAGTTGAGTATCAATTTTGTAATGCATTCACAAAATCAGAATAAA
Organism: Arachis hypogaea; assembly: GCF_003086295.3. Taxonomy (NCBI): domain Eukaryota; kingdom Viridiplantae; phylum Streptophyta; class Magnoliopsida; order Fabales; family Fabaceae; genus Arachis; species Arachis hypogaea. The sequence goes on along the minus strand of NC_092051.1, from coordinate 128,949,017 downwards.
GGGTACACAGGAAATGCATTCGGTATAATTTCTTTCTAAAAAGAAGAAGCTGAAGTCGCACGCAATCCTGAAACTTTTGGGAGGATGAAGGGAATACCTGATGTCTCTTTGGGGTGAAAAAAGTAAAATACATGTAATAGGAGTTGTTCTAATTGTCTTGTTAATAAAATGTTGTCTATAGTTCAAGGTTTCCTAGGTTCTTAATATTGATACATATTCATGTTTTCATCGTTTTATAGCAAAAAAAAAAAATAATAATAACAACAATAATTTTGTGATAATTTAGTTTTCCTCTATTATATTATAAGTAAAATAAATTAGGTAGAGAATTACTAAGGTTTAATTACTCTGTTGATCCCTATAGTTTCGTGAAATTTTTAATTAGGTCCCTATACTTTTTTTCTTTTTAATTGGGTCCCTGCACCAAATTTTTTTTCAATTAAGTCCCTCTTAGTAGTAATTGGCTTAATTTTATAGGGACCCAACTAAAAAAAAAAGAATTAGTACAGGGACCTAAATAAAAGGAAAAAAAAGTGTAGGGATCTAATTTTAAAAAAAATTTTGGTGCAAGGACTCAATTAAAAGAAAAAAAATATAGGGACCTAATTGAAAATTTTGCAAAACTATAGGGACCAGCAGAGTAATTAAACCAATTACTAATAAAGAATTAGGAACATAGAATACGTATTTTTTAATTTTATTATAATGAAACATAGTCAGAAAATAATACAGATCGTAATACAAATCACATCTGAAAAGTTTTCTAATATTATGATTGGTAAACACGTTAATAAAGAAACACACTCCAAATAACGAAAATTAAAATTAACTTACTTGTAATATTTGTTAATGGAGTCCTTATGCTAGCTGAACCTGGCCTCATTGCATGCAATGAATTTTTGTTGCTCTCATTTTGTGTGCATATTGAGTTGTTAATCAAGAGAGTTTGATTATATGAGCTGCTACTGGCCGCAAAACTCTCATTGGCAACATTTCTTCTCTTTGCTCCATTGTAGGTGTCTTGAAACAATTAATGTTTGAAAAGAATGGAGTATTACGAAATAGAAAGAAAGCATGCCATGAAAGAACTGGGATGAGATAATTATGAATGGTGATTACCTTGAGGTGCCGCTTGTAAACAAAGACTTGTTCTTTTTCTTCTTCTTTAGCTGTCCAGAATTATTCTATGCCTAATCCTTGCAAGTCTTGAATTTATCCTTGAATTTTCATTGTCCATTGATAAGAGGTTAAAATAACACACTAAACTTGAGGTACATGAAATTCAAAATTGTTATATATGCAGAGTACATTAGGAGTGTTTGAAAACTGAAGAAAAATAGGTTAACGGAAATGTGAAAAGTATTTTATGACGTAAAAATAAGAAATTAATACTCTACAATTAATCATCTATATTTAGAGTAGGATAATTACGTTTGGAACGTTCCCATGCTTTTTTTTTTATTCTTTTTTGCTTGCAATACCTTTTATTGAAAAATTACATTTGCAATCTTAGATCAAGGAAACTTGTAGGAAAGCCAAGTTTGGAATATAATAATAGATACATCATGTGATAGGAAAACAATGATTTGCAATTCATTCATATATACATATATGGGAATATATAATAGTGAACTACTAGAAAAAAGCTAAAAGAGGAGATATATAAATATATATATAACATTATTGCTATATAGGAAACAGACACAAAAAGATATGTTACTGTAATAAAATATCACACCATGAGCAACTATATTTGTGAATTAAAATTATTGATACACCATATCTATTATATTATTATATATAAAATTAAAAAACCTTAATAAGTGTCGGAATCCCAGTTTGTTATGTCGAAAACTAAATCTTTTAAGCTGAAACATTTAAAAAGAGGAAAAAAGGAAGGGTATTTAAACCTCAAAGCAAGGCTTATCCATAAAAAAGTCAAAGGTACACCGATAACCAATGTAAATTGCAGAATCTATAGACCAAAGGTGACATATTCAAGTAAAGTTTCGGTAATGGCCTTTTTGGACTCATGGAATTAAAATATGATTATAGGAGAAATTAAGATATTAGAGGAGGCTCCTTCAAAAAAAGCAGAGCTCGTAACATTACCTTGAGACCTCCTCCGTATGGCTTGGTAAAGGTAAATGCTAATGCAGCTTTTTCTAAGAATCAAAGAAGCTAAGCGTCAGCAGCAATTGTCAGAAACCATCATGTTTGGCAACGAAAGCTCTAGCAGCAAGAAATGCAATGGTATTAATAAGTAATTTGCAATTAGAAAGGGTCCTCATTGAGTCAGACAATCAATTAATTATAAAAGTAATAAAGTCAAGAAACTCAAATTGGGAAAATTTTGTCAATACTTCAAGATATCTGGGAATTCAACAGGGGAATGCTAATTATGGATTTACCTGTGTACCAAGACAGGGTAATCAGTTGGCGCATGCGGTACGAATTTGGTTAGCTCGAGTAATTTTAATCCAAGGTGGTTTGTGTGTCCTCCAGATGCAGACAGAATAATTGTTACCAAGGAGGGATCCCTGTATTTGCCAGGGACATAGGCCGCATACAGAAGCTAATCTGGGCACACCCAGATCGGAACCAACATGGCACCCAGAGGTAGGAGACATTAGAGATTAAGCATCATGCTGACTTGAATAGGAACGTACCCATGTCATCTGGTTGCTAGGGGTGGCAACATGCACCCTACCCGCGGGTACCCAACCCGACCCCACCCGATCGGGTAGGGTTGCCAACCTGATCCGCAACGGATATGGTAGGGTGCAGATAGGGTTTTTGTGCAGATTGAGCCTCAATCCTACCTGACCAACCCGCACTCTATATATGTGTTATATACTTATATAAAAATATGTTTCAAGTTGAACTAAAGACCTCTTACTAAATGTAAAAGATCCTTAGCCACTAAAAGAAAATCATTAATTGATAATTTTATACTTTTTTTTACATAAAAGTTAGTTCTATTTTAAATTATCATCAAGTTATATAACAATGTTGCATCTTTTTTTTAACTCGCGAGTAGGATCGAGTACCCGCGGGTTAAGAACGGTTAGGGTTGGGATATTCTTAACCCGCGGGTAGGATATGATTGAGTTTATATAAAATTCTCAACCTGCGGGTAGGGTTAGGGTTAGCTCCAAACCCTACCTTACCCTATCCATTGCCACCCCTACTAGTAGCAGGATTTGAGAATGTCTGGCGTCTTTCGGGTTATGACGGGGGCCGCAGACAACAGTGCTCATGCTGCATAGGCTACAAGAATTAGCGGCGGCTATGGAGGTCACACTGGCTCGTTTCTTCGACGAAGGGGATGCCAAAACCGCTGTGGAGGTCACAGGGAGCAGCAGCGTAGATCATCAACAGCACCGTCATGGGGAGCTTTAGAGGTAGAAGGTCACTGCCGAGTCGGGGGAGCAGCAACTGTTGATGCCGACGAAGAGGCCATCGAGACCAAGTTGTGGGCAGCAGGCAGAAGATGGAGTGAGTGAAAGTAGCATGGGTAAGGGACTCCGGGTTGCTGTGTTGGGTTATGGATTACATTTGAGTTGTGTCCTTGTAGCCCATCATGGGCTTTGTCCAAACAAAAAAAAAGAGGAGGCTCGTTTTATAGATTTATGTTCAAGGTCTTTAATTGTAGCAAGGTCCTTGTGTCTATTTTGTTTTGATGGCTTTTAGGGTGATCATATATGGTTGATGGCCTTCATTGGGATATTATATTGCTAACCCGAAATCATTCTTCGAAATCTTTCCCCTGTTTTAGGTCAAGGTCGCAGATCAATTAATTTTTCTTTAATAAAATGAAGGTAAGATATAAACTATAAAGTAATATGTCGATAATACCAATGTTGTATTTTAAAAGTTTCCAACTTTTATCCAGTGTATCATATAACTAATTTGTAACTAAACAAAATCAAAGTATTTAGACTAAACTTATCACGTAGATAAGATTGTTGGGTACACAGTAAATAAAAAAAAGCACTTGTATTATCGTTCTAGAAGTAATTATAAAAACTACTTAATAAGCTATTCTTTGGCAACCTTTCTAGTTTTTGTTGCTGAAAAATTGTAATCTTCTCCAGCCACATGAGTTGGTTGTAAAACCCATCTTTCACTTTCAGCAATCTCAAAAGCACTCCCAGAAGTAGCTGTAGGTTCATTTGCAAAAATAAAATGAGCTGGGTTTGCAACTAAGTTATGTTTTCCCATGTAATCATAGCACTTCCATCACAGCTTCATTAACTGTATGATTTTGACCAGTAGAACTCGTTTTCTCTCTAGACTTGATTGGTGTGATAGACTTGGAAGACTCAATGTCAAGTTGGTTGTCACCTACTTGTGAATCAACATCCTATAAAAAAATAAGTAAAAGTTATACAGAGAGATAAGAATCTAATTAACAATCTCATCATTGAAGTTTAAATATTATAAAAATTTCAATTTGAAAAAGTCGTAGCTCAACCTCAAAATTTACAGAACCTTGAGAAACAATTACAATAACTTCAGAATTGTCCTAAAACCATACATAAAACAATCATTGTTCCGTGTTTAATACTACACACTCTTAAACAAAACAACACCACTTAAACTTGCAGTCTATTAACTATTTTGGAATACTATATATCAACAATTACGAAGAATAGTGCACTAAGGAGGAATTTTTATAAAGAGAGAGTCCACTCAATTTGTTATAAGGAAAGTGCATTTGAAGTTGGGTAAAGTTGGAGATTTTTTATATCATTTAAATATATAAGAGGTAAATATATCAATATTAATAAGAGATATACATTATATCCCGTCAATTAATTCAATAGTTTGTCAATACCTAAATGGTTTAAGAATGCTGATTTTGTTACATGCCTTTTTTAACAGATACGAATTGGAAAAATATTTTTTAAAAAATTAAATAGACGAATATTTATTTTGTAAAGATATTTACCTTATTCATATCTGAATAATCAGCTGGAAGTGTTATCATATTAGAATTTGAAGGGAAGAACGTAGCCTAAAGAAATTTTAAAAACACAATGAGTATATGAAAAAATTACATATATATTGTGCTTACTCTAATTTTAAAATACCTGCTCAATATTGTACTTATATTTGAAGGAATTGATTATGGCCTCATCGTGATACAACTTCACGACTGTGATAGAAACCGGTTGAAAAGAATTGATGTTCTCCAACTTGACAGAAACTTTGAAAAGGAACGTTCTATTCTTAAATTTACTTAACTCTTCAGGAAATTCAATCTTGTTCCCACCCTACATTGAATTGAATTGAAGAATACTAAGTGTCAACAATAAAATATTAATACATGAGCTATAATGTTCACAATTAGTACGTAAACATGTTATTTTTTTAGTACCCTCATTATATGTCTTGTCCTCAGCTTTGCAACAGAAATATTTAGATATTCACTACTAACAGTTTCATACACGATGAATGATGCATAGAATTCCTCATAAACAACCTTCAAATTTAGTAAATACCTATAAATAAAGAAAAAAATTATTATCACGAATCTCATTTAATAACTATTGGAATTAGGCTCCCACTCACAAATAATACATACCTTGGATTAAAATTCTGTGATTCAGCTTTGCATCTGGGACATCTGTAACCATCTCCTTCTTTTTTTCACAGCCAAAGGACAAACATTGCAACTTTTATACTACCAAGACTTTTCCGGAGAAAAATTCTTCACTACTCCAATGGTCACACAAATTGTTTTTTGAAATTTGGTTTTTTAATAAATTAAAATAGTATCACCAAATAATTACACCACTTACAAAAATCTGGCATAAGAAAATCTTAGAATGTAATCAAGTTACATAAAAACCTCTATAAGATCGTTTTGTACGGAGTTTTATTTAAAAAATCATCTTCCACTGAATGTGGAGCTCTTTTCTCAATCTATGCAACCGGTGTTGGTGTCCCAGTCTCAATACCCATTATCCTTTATTCAAACAAAATAAAATTAGTGTTACAATTTTGAAGATACAACCATACAGAGCTATACTTACAATGTAATTGTAACTTTAATAAACAAAAAAAAAATTCTAACATTTGTCTGAATTTTTTAATTTCTTCCAAATCAGCATTGATCATCAATACAGAGTTGTATATTGTATTTGAGACTCCCATTTTTGCTTACATAACATAAACAGTAATAATTCTATACTATTCAGAATCAAGACGAGTTTAACAAATTATTTTCTAATGAGCTAAAACTAACAACATATCAACATAGGCAAAAACGTAATGAAGAAGAGGACAAAAGTGAAAGATGAAGAAAGAAAAAACGAATGAATAAAGATTCCGGAATAGTGAAAAGGCGTATGGTGGATCCCGAGCGGTAAGATGCAGTTACATCGATTCCAAAATTGGGTAGCGATGGTGAGCATGTGATGGCGCGACGGATTTATTCATTATGTCGTTGAGTGGGTGCTAAGTTTGTTCACTTTTTTGGATTTAGGGTTGCTTGTAGGGTTGGTTGTAATAGGTAGCAATTAGACCCTAATTATGATGAGTTTCGTGATCTTGGTAAGGGGAAGAGGAAAATTGCTAGGTAGATTTATGGAAGTAGGTGAGGTAGTTAAATGGATGGGTTAGAGAGTTTTTGCTGTGTTTGTGTTTGGGCTTGGGGTTAAATGAAATTTTTTGGACTGTGTCCCGTCCACAAAAAGAAAGAAAAGAAGTTCTTCTGAGTTAAATTTAATTATGGCTCTAAATAGATAAAATAGATAACAATTAATATTATTTTTTATTATTTTTATATTCAATATTTACTGTAAATATAAAAAATACAATAACTAATGAATAAAAATATGAGTAGAAAATGGTTAAACCAATATGTTTACCAATACCTTTGTTAAATTTTGCAAATTGGAGAATAAGTATGTATTCGGTTGCTTGGTGATCACGTAAATAATTGAATAATTGGGTTGTAAATTGATCCCACATTGTGCACCTTATTTTTTACTCATTTCTAAATAAAAGGGAGAATTAAGAGAAATAAGTAATAATATATAATAAAAAAGATAAAAGATTTTGCATATGAATAAATAATTGTTACAAAATAAAATCTCATTGTCAAATATTAAAATTTCTCATACTGCAAATCATGAAGAACAACCACAATGTAATGGCCACTTCTCCCTGCTTTTGATCATAATATAAGCTTTCCTTTTCTGGTCAAGAGTCTAATAACATCTAATTAAAAAAATAAATTAAAAGCATCAAATTAAGGACAAATAAATAAATAACATAATAAATTACTTATAAGTTAAAAAAGATTTACCAATTTATTTAATATTAAACGATAAAACTAACAATATATTAATAAAAGGATATACCTTTAAAAAAATTCACAATACAATTTCAAATATTTGCATAAATAAACTGCTAAAATTTACGTTATCGATAAAATGATGCTATTATATAATTTCTTAACAAAAATTAAAATTAAAAAAAATAATTGTATGTAGATTAATACATATTAACTACATACCAAATAAGTTAGATTGTTCATTTGTTTGTCTCAATATATCAGCATGAGCAAGAAAATTAAAATGATTGGCAGGAATTTTACGATCATCGACCGTATTTTACTATACGCGCCTTGAAGCCTCGCCTGACAGTACTAATCGGTTAGTATCTATTCATGGGTGTTACTTGATTGATTTTGGTATGAGTAAATTAGTTGTAAGTGGATTTTGTATTAGATCATATGCATATAATGACACAATCATATACAATGAATTTTGATTTGTTGGATGTTACTGTTGTCTAAGATTAGAGATTTGATCGAAGGAATTGAAATCGGTTTTCTTTGAAACTAGCTGGATTTTTTTTTTACTGAGACGGAAAAAATGGCGGAAACACAAAGTCCCGAGCCCACTGGTTTCTCCCTCGGATGGTTTTCAAATTTATTGGGAATAGTTGTAATTAGTTGACTTTACTTGTACATGTTCAACTGGGTTGTATGTTGTATGTCAATCACAATTGAATTAGTTATTGAAAGATGGTGAATTGGGAACCTTTTTTTTCTCTCCAATTTTTAGATGTTTATGTTCACATCAAAAGCATGTTCATTTTGCTATGTATGCGGGTAATTCTTTATTGAGTTTGGGATTGTTGAATTTTACGATAAAATCACTTGATTTTTTCGTTTTGCATTTTGGATTCAGCTATGGAACTTATCCTTCTCTTTCTTTTTTACCTTCTTCGCCATACATTGCAGAAGACATGGAGTTTTCAAGGTCATACCACAGAAGAATAAGGATACCTAGAAAATTCATGATAATGTATACATGGGATGTCATCATCATTTGAAAAACTTTTGATACATTTTTCTTTTTTTTAAATCTTATTCGACATGTTTTTTTCGAGTAAGTACCTAATTGTTTTTGCAGAGATCTAAGTGGATGTTATTTTTGTTAAGCATCAAGATGTTCCTTTTGCATACTAACTGGATATTACTTTATACATTTTTTGAGTTTTCCTGTGTTGCAGTTGTGGATGTCTATATTTCTTTAAGAATTGTATGAATTTTTTTTTAAAATCTTACTCGGCATGTTTCTCCGTGTAGGTACTTGATTCTTTTTACAAAGATCTAAATGGATGTTACTTCTGTTAAGCATCAGCATGTTCCTTTTTCTTACTAAATAGATGTTACTTTATACATTTTTCAATTTTTCTTGTGTTGCAGTTGTGGATGATTGTATTTCTTTAGGGATTGGATGACCCCTTTTTTTTAAGTCTTACTCGGCATGTTTCTCCGTGTAGGTACATGATTGTTTTTGCAAAGATCTAAGTGGATGTTACTTCTGTCAGGCATCAAGATGTTCCTTTTTCATACTAAAGAGATGTTACTTTAACAGAAACCATGTGAATGACAAATCAAAAAAGCTTATCCCACATAAGTAAAAAACTAAACCAAAACATAGAACATCACACGCGTGTTAGTCAATGATGATTTTTCCTAATAGAATGATTAACAATGATGATTTGTCTAAACCAATTGCAATTTAACTAACAATAATCACACAACTTTTGGCATCATTGATTCTTCTATTTTGGTGATGAAATCAAAATTGTTCACAATAATTAGTAGTTGCTTCTTGTTACTTCTTCAACATGAAATGAAAAGAAAAGAATGAAATTGCTTCTGCTCAAGAAACTATCTAATTGTGACCTCTTCCTAATCATTAGTGTAATATGTGACTTTAAAACTCAATTTTGTTACAAGATTTTGCTAAAAATCTAAGAGCAATGAAGAACATTGTTAAACTAGCATACACTCTTCTCTGAATCTTAAGACATGCTTATAATCTAATCATTAGTAATAGGAATAAAGCTTTTGTTGCTGTTTTGTATATAATTCAATGTTTAAACATGTAACAAATGATAAGAAACACAATCTTATTTTGCCAAAGAGACTTGACAGAAGTATTTTGTTACACTTCTAAATATTTGTTTGTCATTCTTACAAAAATAATCAAATGAATAAAAGAATGAATTGCATTTTGTACACTCATTCTTACTATATCTCTCAACTAATTCTACATTCTATATTCAATTTCAATCTTTCATTTTGACTGTACCAACACAGATATATAAAGAAAGAAAACAAACTACCAGGAATAAATTGCAAGTTACAACCATCATGAATTATAATTTCCCAAGTTGATAATCAATTTTGACTTATTTAGTTCCAAAATCTCATATCCCTTTTCTAATTTCTTGGTCTTCCACACCTTTGCAGGTTCCAAAAGCAAGTGATGCGTATAATTTTTACAATCTACAATTGAATTTGTCTTTAAACCAATATATCTAAAGCCTCCTTCATCCAAGGACAGATTTCTTTTACTTCTGCTACAATCATCCATCTTCTTTTCCTGAAGTTTATCTTTGGCCAATTATCCAATTGCTTGCTAACAAACATAGTAATCATGTATCCCTCATGAATTGTGGGTTGCCCTTTGCTCTTATAAGTCCATTTTTCCAATTCATTCAGCAAGGAAAACAACTAAATCACAGATTGTTTAAATAGAAACACATAATACCATCCCAAAAAACATCCAAAATGTACCAAAAAAGAATATCCAAAAAATATAAAAATAAATATCAGTTATTCAATTTTTCACATTCATCTGTAGTTTACAACAGTAGATTTCACCCTAGTCTAATTAATATTCTATCAATTATTCAATTTTTACCTAGCCCATGGCGATGAACATAAGTATATTATCTATATGTGTTATGCATAGCAAGTTGATTGGTCTATTATTTAAGAGTGTATCTAAGTATATTAGGAGAATGAGAGTTAATGGCCATAGTGACAGACATGAACTTACTCTTTGCAAAGAATTAGATCTTCGCATATATGCTTATGTTCCTTCCTGAAAGTTGCTGGTCTTCTTTTTTGAATTTCTGGAACAATTCATACCAAAAACAACAAATAAAAATATAGAAACCAACTAAGCACTAGCAATAGTTATAAAATCAAAGGAACTTGCTTATAAAAGACAAGAAAAATAACTTGCAAGAATATAAGAAATAGCAGTAAATAGCAGACAGAAACCTTCAACCAGCGAGAACGGCAGCGGCGCGATGTTTCTTGCGGCGGACTGACGGTACGATTGCGTGGTGAATAAACTAGCTATCGGCACGAAAAGTGGCGCACCAAGGAGACAACGACGTGGTGGTCATGGCGGCGAGACTAGTGGCTTACTGGAGCAGCGACGAACGGGCATTTTGGACGAGGAAGAAGACTGACGTGATGAGAAGGAATGGTGATCACATTCCTTCCTGAGGAGGGACAATGATCCTTGGACGACGAAGCGGTGGTGCGACGATGAAGTAAATGAGAGAGGACAATGGAGCTGCTTCTGATTCCCTTTGTGGCGGTGAAAAGGTGGCTGTGGGATGTCGCCTAATGACGCGGTGTTAGATGTCACGGCAGCTGCATCAACTATAGAGGGGTGTGGACGACGTGACTATGAGAATGGAAGAAAATGGGAAAGGTTTCTATGCGCGACTATGGGAGTAGGAGAAAAGAGGAAGGATTTTTATAATTTCTTATTAGGGTTTACTTAATCAACTCTTAATTATTTAAATTTTGAATTTTAAAAAAATTAAAATTAATTATTAAATAAAATTGTTTAAAAAATTGGCTGGTTTATCTTGGCTACTTATACTTTTCCTAAATTTATTTGAGAGGGAAAAAGAGTTCATGAGAAATTAACACCCCACTTTAATTAGTTGAAGGAAAAACTCAATTTTAATATATTAAGTAGATACTTATATAGTTACAGTACACTTATATTCAACAAACACCCTCACGCATTCTCTCAATTTCGAGAGTTTTTAATTTTTAAATATATTTTTATCTATTTAAAAAAATTACAAAAGAATTTATTTAACCTTAAAATACTAATTTTTAATGATAAAAGTATCTTATTTTTTAAATTATATTTGTAAAAAAGTATATTAAAATTTAATTTCTCAAATAAATTTTTGAGAATATATTTTTAATATGAGTATTTTTATCACTTTTTAAAATATTTTAAAATTATCATGAAAGGCATTTTTATTTGCATTTTTAAAAAAGGAAAACAATTTTAATAGGTTACTCCACAAAAGAATGATCAACTTTTAGAAATGTTATGCAGATATTTTGGCAATCGAAATTTATAAAAAGTCTTTGATAATAAAAAATATTTGACGTGGTTTAAAATTTAAATTTTGGGAGAGAAATCTACCCCGTTTACAAATTCCACTTCAATGTATATGAAAGTCATTATTTTAATTTACAGAATCATAAACACACAAGTAAAAAAAATTTAATTTATTTAATTCAATAAAGTTGACAACACTTCGCATATTTTCAAAGTGTTTACATATAAGATAGAATTCTACAGGAATTCGGAGTCAAAATTACAATTAAAAAGACTTTAAAAAATTAAAAAATACAATTTTGCAAGAAATATAAACTTTGCATAAACATAAAAATGCTGGAACTGAAATACAAAAAAAGAAAAAGAAGATGGAAGGAATCTTATATAAAAAAATAATTTAAACAAGACTCAGGAATTCAATCAGACGTGAGTAAGTAAAGTATATTTTTTGGTGAAAAATTCCAACATCTTGTATTTCGTTTACTCCCATATTTATAGACATTTTCTACCCATAACCAATAAAATCTTGTCATTAGTCGACCCTTAACTCACCTTAATAGTAACTATTTCCGCCAACCATTATTTTAATAAACCACTCTGCAACTTTCGTCTTCAACCCCTTCGGATCAACCATTTTTTTGTCGATGCTTTTTCTATCGAACTCCCTCAATCGACTTGCTTAATGTCGACCAATACTAATGTCGGCCAACAAACATCAAAATTTGCAATATAAAAATAATGTGAAAGTTGCATTGAACTATAACTAAGTTTTTAATATTTTTAAGGTGTGAAGTTTTATATGTTAAAGGTGCAAAAATTTTAAGATAGATCACATGTACACTTTATTTGGATAGATGATAAAAAATAGAAAAAAATAAAAAAAATTAAAGTAGATTTTTTTTACCATGTAAATATTTCTCGTTTCATATTTTATTTTTTTATGGTGTAAATGAAATACGTATAGTATTAATTCATTTATACTATAAATAAAATAAGACATACTATATATTTTAGTAAAAATATTATAAATTATCTATTTTGATTATTTTATTTATTTAAAAAAAATCCTCAAAGTTCTTAGAAAAAAGAAGAAGTTGTCCTCGAAAAAATAGTAATACAATTAGAAAAAGAAAAATTAGAAATGCGAGTCATATGTGGTTTCTCTCTGCGACGTCAAATCGGACTTGGGAGTGGCATTTCTTGTCCCAAGGAGTGCGCACAAGCAAATTTTGTATTTTGTAATCATTAATTGATCATTAATAGTATTTTTAATGATATGAGATTAAATGTAATGGTGTAAAATTATTTAATTTTTTTTTATAATTAAATATTGGACTAATTTTTAAAAAATTACTGCCTCTCTAAATTTTCTCTTTTTGTTCCTTTGCTAAATAAGTATATCTAAATTCTTTATTTATTTATTTCATATTTAAAATTATATAATCATTTTAATAATAATTAATAAATTTAGATTATTTGAATTAATTTTGAATTTTGTTGAGCGTCCATTGATTATAAGAAGCCTGTCTAGTTCAGTTGTTAGAGCGCAAGGCTCACCGTTGATTCCCGTTTCAGTCCCATATCCTTTTTTGAATACACAAGCATCAATCAATCCATCAATCATGATTCATGACACAGGCCAACGTCTCTCTAGTCTCTAGCTAGCCCAATATTAAAATCAGGGAATCAAAGAAAAAGGCGTTGAAAAAACAAGATGACTATGGCATACACACAGTAGTCATAATAAGAATAGCTTCGCCTATACCATACGGCATTGCTACGCTGAAGAAGTGAAAATGGATGCGAGTTGTTGTTCAAACTTGTCAAGCCGGTACAGGCCGGAACTGGTGAAGAGAATGCAGGAGAGTAAGTGCTTCCGGTGCGGTGAGATAGGACACTGGAGTTGGGACTGCCCTTTTCCTGCTGGCCATGTCAACAAACCCACCACCTCATTCTCATCATCCGGTAACCGCCAAACCATCTTTTGCCGCTGTGGCCATGGCCCTTGCATCGTTTCAACGCACTCTAGTAGAAGGAACTTCTATGCTTGCCCCATCACAAGGGTATTCCTGCTCTTTATCCCCCCATTAAGTTTCTTCCTTTTTAACTTAAAGCCGAAGGTGTCATTAACTGTGATTAATTTCGTTAAAAATGCTCCATCGACACCAGTTTCATTGTCTATTATGAATTTATGATACTAAAAAACATGGGCTATTCCGTGTTTTTGGTATTGTTATGTGTATGGGTGGCAATAGGGTAGGGTAGGGTAGGGTAGGAGTCAACTCTAACCCTACTCTCGTGCGTTGAAATTTTTATATAAATTCAACCTTACCCTACCCGCAAGTTGAGAATATCTCAAACCTAATTCTACCCGTTTTTAATCTGCGGGTACCCGACTCTACTCGCGGGTTATAAAAAAAATGCAATATTATTATATAACTTAATGATAATTTAAAATAGAATTGATTTTTATGTAAAAAAAAATATTAAATTATCAATTAATGATTTTCTTTTAATGACTAAGGATCTTTTGCATTGAGAGGTCTTTATTTCAACATCCACTTAAAACATATTTTTATATAAGTATATAATATATACATATATATGGTGCGGATTGGTCGGTAGGGTTGAGGTTGTACGATAACCCTACTCACACCCTACTCTACCCGCTATGGATCGGGTTGGGTACCCGCGGGTAAGGTACATATTGCTACCCCTTGTTATGTGTGTGTCTGTGTGATTTTGTTTTAATGTAAACTAAATAAAGATAAAAAGGGTTAATTAATAGTCAAATTAATCCTGAAAAATAAGACGAATCCTCTAAATTTTGAATTTTGTTTTAGAGAATAAAGTGTGATATCTCACCATTCATTTCATAGGTGGGACTAAGAGTAAATATGAGAGAGAAATTATTCAAAGGTAGAAGATCACACTTTACTCTCTAAATTAAAAATTCAAAATTTAGAGGATCAAAATTCAAATAAGACATTCTTCAAATTCATTCCTGAAATATTTTATCAATCAAATTAGTCCTTCAAAGATTGCGAATTAATCATATTTGTCCTCCAGTCACTCCATTAACAATTTTCTTTAAAGATTGATATTGTAAAACGTTAATTGATAACATATATAATACCCGATATATCTAATTGGATATTGACTAAATATGTTTATGAAAATTTACTAATTTAGTTATTTTCTCCATTACAAAAATCCTATTCCCAATATGACCTAGTGACTAAATTGATAAATTTTTATAAACATATTTAGTCAACGTCTAATTGAACATGGTATGTGTCATGTATGCTATTAGTTAACATTTCATATCATCAATCATTGACGAAATTTATGAGCGGGGTAACTGAAGAACAAATATAATTAATTTGTAATCTTTAAAAGACCAATTTGATTGAAAAAATCTTTTAGGGACAAATTTAAAGAATACCTTATCTTTCAGGAACTAATTTAATTATTAACTCTTTATTTTATTCTAAGATAAAATTAATATAAAAATATTATATGTAAAAAATATTTATTAACTAATTTTTAATAAATTTTTTTATTTTGATATATATTTTATATAAATAAATAATTTAATAATTAATTTTGTATATAATTAATATGTTTGAAATAAAATAAACTGTTGATTGGGATATATAATATTATAAAATATTTTAAGATTGGTCATTAAAATTAATTATTATATATTTGTCTATAAATATATGCGCAACATATTTTATATCCTATTACACTGAGATGATAATATTCGAGTAGAAACTTTTTGTTTTAAATCTCCGTAAAGCAATGATGGTTGTTCCACACATTCGTTTCTGTTGGTTTTGATTTTAAGGGCAAAGCATGTGGAGGATATAAGAAGCGTATTCAGTGGTGTGATGATGATATTGAGGAGAGTTACAAGGAGCCTCCACCGTATAAGTACCCTGAGTGTGATTGCGGAGCTGGTGTCTGTAGAAAGGTCGAGGATCCGGATGTCCATAAATACTATTTTGCTTGCCCTGTTCCACGGGTATGTATGAATAATTCAATATATATGAATATTGTTCATGTTTGGAATTGTCAAATTGTATATTTGTCATATTCAACACGTTGAGCTTTGCAATATTGAATATTGCTATTGAGGATTATGTAGGTCAATAAATTTTGGTAGATAGATGTATAACTTTCTTAATCTTGTAAAAAAATGGATGGAAATTTATCCATTTTTTTTTTACTCATGGTACCATTAGTCTGTACAGTAATGCGATAATAAAGTTATAAACTATTAGTACAAGTAACTATGCAAGACAATTACAATACAAAAAGAAGTATTTGTGTATAAATACATATATTATTTAACTTTTTTTTTGTATGTTGTATTTTAATATGTATTTTATATAAATAATTAATTTAATAGTTAATTTTTTATATATATGTAACATAATTTAAAATATTTATTATTTAATAGTTTAAGGTGGAAAGACATGCTAATTGTTAACTATAAATAGCTAATAGGTACCAATTCATTTATTGTTTATTTAGAAAAGTTTAAGTGTTAGCAATTTTAATTTATATTAATCATTATTTTTAGAGATAAATAATCAAATTAGTCTCCAAAAAGATTATTTATTCTACAAATTAGTTTTTGAAAGATTTTTTTAATTAAATTCGTCCTTCAAAAATTTTAAATTAGTTATTTTAGTCCTTTCATTGCTAATAGCGTCAAAGTTTGTTGATGTGATATGTTACTTGACACCACAATACATACCTAGTAGTTCTAATTGATAGCTAATATGATAAGTTTATGAAATTAGATTAAATAAATTCCAAATGGGGGGATTCCAATACCTCAAGTTCTCCCCTCAATTAGATTTTGATTTGATCTAATTTCATAAGCTTATCATGTTAATAGTCAATTAAGACTCCTATGTGTGTGTTGTAATATCACTTAACATGTCATATTAACAAATTTTGGCGCCATCAACAAAAAAAGACTAATGCGATTAATTTACAATTTTTGAAGGATGAATTTGATTAAAAAAATCTTTCGAGAACTAATTTAGAGAACGAATAATCTTTCAGGACGAATTTGACTATTTACTTGTACTTTTGGCTATCAGTCCAATATCTTTAGACTACCAGTCCAACACCATATTTTTAGTCAATACATTTAACTACTCTTCCAAAACAATAAATTGTGTTTGCTCTATAGTATTGCTCAAGTTTATATCAAAGTATGTGAAAAACCTAATCTATGTTTTGTTATGTATCTACTTAACATCAAACAGGGCCATGGAGCATGTGATTACATAGTGTGGGAGGATGAACTACTTGATAACAAAGTCACAGTTCCAATCCAGCAAATCAGCCAAAACCATGATTATGAGTTGGGTAAGGGAAGTGATTTGGTTGCGGACGGTTCCAAAGAGATGAGAGTGCTGCAAAATTCAGAGAGTCCCTTATTGATGGTTGTATCTGATGGGCATGATGAGAGGGATAATGCAGTGGAAGAGCCAAACGGAGACCCTTCAAGTTTTGTTGATTTTCCGGAATTTGAGGATGCTGACGTGGATTATCTTCAAGAAATTGTAAACTCGGGGGAATGGGATGCTGTTGAAAAGAAAGCACTGCAATCGTTTAGTTGGTCAACTACTTCAAAGATCGGTTTTCAGCAAGTCTTTTTCAGAAATAACAGTTTTTCAGGTGATGTTGCTGACCAATTCGTGTTTAGAATTTGGCTTTGAAATTCTATATGGCCTAAACTCGTGTAAGCCTCGAGTTTAGGTGAACTCTCCAATTTGATTAACTTGTTGCTGAAGCTTCTTTTGATAGTGGATATACATGCTGACTTTTGTGTA
The DNA here is from genome assembly GCF_003086295.3 of Arachis hypogaea. Taxonomy (NCBI): domain Eukaryota; kingdom Viridiplantae; phylum Streptophyta; class Magnoliopsida; order Fabales; family Fabaceae; genus Arachis; species Arachis hypogaea. The sequence goes on along the minus strand of NC_092051.1, from coordinate 128,931,463 downwards.
CAAATCCACTTCTACTATTTATAACGAGGATTGAGAAGTAGTTTGGTATACAAACTTTTGTTCCTAAACAACCATACTAGGTCTAGGTGTACACAAAAAATGAGTCACCAAATCAACCACTTGTATAGAATACATAGTGGTTAAGTCTGATCTCTTGCATTTCATTTTAAACTTGGGTTATGTGTTCGTCTCACATCCCTCTCCCGTTACTACCTTTGGTAAAAGAAAATAAAAAAGATTTAAACTCTAGATGACAAAAGTTTATAGACATAGTCTGAACATAATTTGTTTATTAATTCTTGTCAGAAGTTTAGAAAAGACATGTTGGAATTCTCTTGAATCCATTTAAGATGCAGGTCGTTGTTCAATGGGCTGGCTAGGTTACCTTATTTTTCTCCATCCCTCCCGGAGCTTGGAGTTCCCCACACCTCGGCCATTCTTTTGTTGTGAGTATCATTTCCATAAAGTTTTAACATCATTTTGACTATATAATTCTTGTAAAAACTTCTAGTAGTTTAACTTTTCTTATTTTAGTTTATCTTCTAAACTTTTAAAGTGTGCAATTTGATTTAATAAAATTATCAAATTTGCAAAAAAAAAACACATCATCATTAATGTGAAGGTAATTTTGGAAGGGAAATTTAGTAGTAGCTTTTTTTTTTTTTTTGACATATGAAGGATAAAATTACAGGTTTGAAAGGTAAACTGCATATCCGATCCACCTTGACCTTCTTGGGACGAGCTATTTACCTTTCAAAAAAAAATATTTTTTTTTTTGAGAAATTATAGGAAATCAACTTTTAGTTAGTTAACAGTAGTCAACTTTAGGATTTAGATTTATAATTTAGGATTTAGAGTCTAGAATTTAAGATAAATAAAATAATCTAAAAAAATTAGCTGATATTAATTGAAAAAGGTTGGATCTCTAGCATTACTTTTTTATGTGCATTACTCAGGATGATATTACTGTTAGTTGATATAATGTCACTTAACATAGTATTAGCCTAGATATTTTTAACTATAAGTGACATTATATCAGCTAACAATTACATTGTATTTTCAATTTTCACAGGCATTTTCCCATCCTTTGATAAGATTATCACTCCTAAAGAAGCAATAATTGTCAATAATTCCCGCAAATGCAACCAGCTTGCAATAACTAACTTCAATGAGCACGTCCAACTTTCTTCAAGAGATTTTGCCGGTGATACCCTCACTGTGTCACAAGGCAGTGAAAGAAAACCAATGTCAAAGGACGAAAGGAAAAGGCAAATGGTGTTAGTCGCACAGCAACAGCTTCTCAGGGATCTTGAGTCTCTACTAGATCAGCATGATCATGAATCCATGAGAGTGTATGCAGAGGACACTTTTGCTCTATTGGATGACCTTTCTGTTGACTACAAAAAGTTTTCCGAACATATCTGGGACTTCATCGATAACATTTCGGCCGTAGATGATATCAAGTCCTTGGAAAATTGCCTAGTTGAGGAGTTAAGTCAATGCATCAATAAGGAGAGAGAGAGGCTAGCTCAAATCAAACAAGAATTCCTTGCGGCCGAAGCTTTGCTCATAGAATCTAACCAGAATGAACAAAGGCTTCGCGAAGAAGTCTCGCGTCTTGAGGTCATGCTCCAAGAGAAGCAGAACAAGCTGAATTCTTGTGAGTTGGAGAGATTGGAGATAGAGATTCGTCTTGGAGACTTGAAGAGAAAAATAACTGAGGTTGACACAACATTGAAGGGTAGAGTTAAGGAAGCTGAATTAGCAAGGAGGCTCAATGAAGAGAGACAAACAAAGAAAATGGCAGCTATGGTGGCTCTGGAGAAGGCCAAACGGGTAGTAGAAGATTGAATGCTATGTATGAACTAAACTTGTTAGGAGTGACGGACTCCGAAATACATGTAGTGGAGACCAAAGTATGATAATAAAATGTTGTTTTAGATTATTTTTGAAAAAAATATATTTTTTTATTTATTGAAGGAAAAAAATTCCATTTATAGCTTATTTGAATCCGGGTTTTGTATCAAGAATTTTGAGCCTTCTAATAGAGTAGTCAAAACGAGCTGTAACACGGCTTGGTTTATTCGGAAAAAAAATAGACCAGTAGAGACTTGTTAGAAGCGGGTCAATTTGAACTAAGAATCTAAGATAACTCGCAAGTTAATACAGGTTCGGATTAAAATGGATATGGGTTTGCTCATCCGGGCTTTTTTATACGAGGAATGCGAGGTAAACAATGACTATCTTGAACAATATGAACAACTACCAATCAAATAAAAATACATTATACCCTAATTTAATGCTATTAATTAAATTTACTCTTTTAATTCTATTAATTCATATTGTTTACACATTGTTCAAAAATGTTGTTGGTTACTTATACTTTTCCTTTTTATATTTCTCTTATGAGTATATTGATGAGTTTATATTATGAAATATTTATTATAGATTTGTTAACTAGTATTTTAGAAATCACCAAAAAAAAAAAAAAGACTAGTATTTTAGACGTTAAATAATTTATTATAAAAATATATGATTGTAAGATAAATCTTGTAATTATGTTTTTTTTTTTTACCAAAGATAGAGAAACTCAAATCCGCAATAATTTCTTAAGTGAGTATGACTGTATAAGAAGGCTATGTTCTTTGAGTTATAACTCATTGGTAATCTTGTAATTATATTACGTGCATAAAAAATTAATCACCAAATCAATCATTTGTATTGAATACATATTAAAATATAAAATATAAATTAAAAATAAATTAAATAATATTTATATTTATACATATAATGGTCAATTTAATTATTGATTTTGTGTATATATTATAATTTTCTAGTTTAAGATTTAGAATTTGAAGATTATTTTTATGAATATTAAATAAAAAATTTGTTAAAATTATGTAATTTCTTTAAAAGATTTTTTTTAAAACAAATCACTAGTTTAATTCATTAGCTTAGATTAATCGAACCAAATTCACATTTTTTCTTTTACTCTAAAATATAAACCAACCTGTTTTGTTAATTTTAGCTAGCTGCTCCTAAAGAATCACTAGAATGAGTCCTCCTTGATCATTTGTACAGAAATATTTTAGAAAATCATTAATTTTAGTATGACTATATGTAAGTTATAAATACTTTTTTTTTTTTAAACAAAGGAGCTTAACACAAGAGTGGAGCGAAGAAACAAAGAAACAATAACTAATTAACTTAAACCGTAATCTCATAGCAACTTACCAAGTAATAACATGTCCTCTTGTCATCTTTGACATTGCCATCAACAACAAAAAGGATCTTCACGCCTCCACTCCTGATAACTAAGACTAGACACGTTAATAATCTCTTCTACCCTTTTTTCCTTATTCTGAAAAATTCTCCTATTTCTTTCGCTCTAGACGTTCCAAGCTATCGCAAAGAAGCATACGAACCATTTCTTGCGCTCCTTCTTGCTAAAAGTCGCACCTGTTCAGCTTTGAAAATGTTCCTTCAAAGTACCAGGAAAGGACCATTGCCTGTCAAAAAGAGATAACCATGCGCACCACACCTGCCAAGAAAATTCACATCCAAGAAACAAGTGATGAACATATTCCACATCCTTATTACATATTACATACATATTATCCTCATGATTAACTATACCAAGCCGACATAATCTTTCTTTTGTATTCACCCTGCTTATCAAGACAAACCAAACAAACAGCTCCACTCTTGGAGGAACTAAACCTTTCCAAATAGTCTTGGTGAAACTATAACTTGTTACATCCTCCGAAAGTGTTTTCTCCTGCAACACCTGCACAAATGAGTTAGTAGAAAAAATTTTTTGTCTATCAAACTTTCACACAATCCTATACTCTCTGCCAGATGCTAGTTTAACTAGCCTCAAAGTGTCATGTAATTAATTCACAAGTTCCAACTCCCATTGAAATAGTTGACACCTCCATTAGAAATTACAAATCCACTCTAACCCATCACAGAACCCACAACCCCCAATGACATATCCCTTTTCGATTGAAACCGAGAAGAGTCTTGGAAACCTATCCTTCAGAGGACCACAATATACCCAGACATCCTCCCAAAATCGAGTTCTTCTATCATCACTAACCTCCATGGTCAACCCAGTTATCATCTTGTCTCTTACATATTGTTCCTTAATTTGTAGTTGACAAATATCCTTCTATGGACTCCCTCTAGTAGGTAATGTCTGGGTAGAAAGTAGCTCGTTGGGATTCAGATTATTACAAGAGCATACCACCTTTTTCCACAACGGACATTTCTCCTTTGAAAATCTCCACCACCATTTAAACAAAAATGTCGTATTACGAACCATCGCATCCCCTACTCCTAAACCACCTAGCTTTTTCGGAGCCTGAACCACTTTTCATCTAACCAAAGCCATACCATTCCTACCATCCTCTTTACTCCACAATAATTTTCTCTGTAATGAAATCAATTTCTCAACAACAGCCTTCGGCATCTTATGTAAGCTTAAATAATATACTGCAGGCTATTTAAAACAGCTTTAATAAGCACCAACTTTCTCGCTTTGTTGAGCACCTTCAATTTTCATAAGGTGAGCTTCTCCTCCACTTTGTCTATTATTGGCTTTCAAGTCTTGACCAACATCGGGTTAGCTCCTAGAGGAATTCTAAGGTACTTGACTGGTAGAGTAGCTTTCTTGCACCCCAACAAGCTGCACATACTTCGCACCCACTGTTGGTCACAATTGATTGGGATCAAACTGGATTTGTCAAAATTGATGCTTAACCCCGACATCAAATCAAAGCAATGTAGAAGCCTCTTGTAGTTCTTAATAGTCTCCGCCTTTGGCAGACAAAACAACATAGTGTCATCTACAAACGGAAGATGCGACAATTCTATATTGTCTCTCCCAATCAATAATGGGGCTATCCGTCCGTTTCTAACTGCCTCTCGGACCATTCTATGTAGGACGTCAACAACAAGTACAAACAAAAAAGGAGATAGTGGATCACCTTGTCTCAAACCTCTTTCTATCTTGAACGGCTTCGTTGGTGAACCATTTATCAAAACTGACATAGAAGTTGTACCGACACACTCCATAACCCACTCCTTCCACTTTCATCCAAACCTCATCTTCTGCAAAACGATGTCCACAAAATTTCACTTGACCCTATCTTATGCCTTTTGGAAATCTAGCTTGATTATTGCTGCTTTCTTTTTCCTTATTTTAAGCCAATGCACAGTTTCACACGCAATAAGTGTCCCATCATGAATTTTACGACCCTTGACAAATGCACTCTGAGTCTCCCCAACCAGTCTTGGCATCACTGATCTCATCTTCCTAACTAACACCTTCAAAATACCTTCTGAACGGTCATGGACTGCCTCTCATCTTTGTATCTTCTACTATCATTGGACAGTGATCTGACAAACCCCTTGGTCCTCCTCTTAGGCGAGTCTCTGGGAACTTCTTAATACATTCCAGACTAACTATCACTTTATCAATCTGACTACATGAACAACCTCTAAACCATGTATACTTACGGTCATTAAGTGGTAAGTCCACTAAGTGCATATTTTGTATCCAATTCTTGAATTCTTCAACAGATACTGTTAAGTTATCAGTACCTTTTCTTTCCTCCACCTGGACAATCTCATTAAAGTCTCCTGTGAAGCAACAAGGGACCTGGCATAATCCAGCAATAGAGTTCAACTCCTCCTACACAACAAATTCCTTATCTCTAGTATGAGCGCCATAAACTAAGAAGAAAGCGCAATTGAAATTATTCTTTAATAAAACCCCTTCAACACACAGTCATCTCTCTCCTTTATAGTAATCATTCATTTGAAACATAATTTCATCCCATAGTAATAGCAACCCACCCGATGCACCATCAGACGCAACATATTGCCATCCCATACTATCGCACCCCCAAAGCCGCACCACATCAAATCTCGTCACTACATGCCTTTTAGTCTCAATCAATCCTAACATATTCACTCTATATTTTGTCTTTAAGTTCTTTACCATTCTTAATTTTCCATCCTCCCTCAACCCCCTAACATTCCAAGAACTAAAAATCATTTTAAAAGATTATTACACACCTTTTTTTTTATTCTTGGGTCTGCATCGTCTTGCTTTAACCTTTTGTTTTGCCAATCTTTTTTTTTGACCATTTTTTTATTCTGAGTTTGAAGAATTGCCATAATATCATCTTTTTCATTGTATAACATTGCATTAGTAAGTTATAAATACTATTGAAAATTTTTATGTGTTTTAAGAATGGTGATATTCTAATAAGTTTAATAGTTAATTTAAATTATATAAATATTTTATAATAAAAATCAAGGGTGAATATCCATCCCAGTTTTTGATAATTTTTTTGAAAGATCACATGATATTCAATAAAAAAATTTTACTTTTGATGGATTGATATTGTAAACCCCGAGTAATTGGTGAATAATTAGTTAATAATTTAATTATTAATCAACTAAATTAGAAAATAAAATTTTATGATTTATTGAGGTAGAACTAATTAAAACAAGAATTTTGACACTAATTTTAAAGAATTTGGCCCAAAATTGAGTTGAACCGATTAAACCGGACCCAAAATAGGCCCAAGGTCCAACCCATCAGCCCAACCACATATAAGAAGAGCCAATTCTCTTCTTCTCTTCAGCCAAGAATGCTGAAGCCATGCAAGGTAAGGGAAGGAGAAAAAACCTAGGTTTCAATTTCAATTCAACTTTAAATTCTTGTAACTTTTGATCCGGAGCTCCGATTGACGAGCCATCAGTGGCCACGCATTTGTCTCAGAATTCTCTACAAAGCCCACTAACTAATTTAGTAAAAAATTCAATCTAGTACACCCATATGTTCCCACTTCAGTTTCAAAATTCAATACGAATGCATGTTGAATTTTGTATGATTTCGGTGTTTAAGTTCGAGTTAGCTTGTGGGTTTTTGTTGGGTTTGACTCACTTGAACTATGGGCAAGGTAAGAACCCTCCAACCTTTTGTGAGATGTTGATTTAGTGAACTCTATATTGATTATAGTGATAATTATGATGTTAGATTGAAACTGGTTATCAGTTGGAGTTAGTTTGAGAAATTGGAAGCTAGAGGATTACCTTGGAGGTCGGCTATCATTGGTGAGGGGGCTGGAGTTGTGGAGTTTGTGGTTCGAAAATGCTTGAGGTGTTCTGGGTTATCGGAAAATCGGGTAAGGTATGGTTTTGATTTCTCGTATTTAATACATAATGTCTTGTGAAAACTTAGGCTAGACGACCTGCTCAATCCGTTTTCTACAGAATGCCTTTTATGGGGTTAGTCCAAATCCTGATGATGTGAGCTTGGAAATATGGGCGAAGTCGTCGAGATGTTAGTATGAGAGCATAGGCGAATTTTTCTATTTTTTGGTAGTTCAGTTCGGACCCTTGTAGTGCTTTGCTGATGAAGTATATAGGTTGTTGTCCACTGTCGCCTTCTCGAACCAGCGCTGAGGCTACTGCTCGATTTCCTACTGCGAGGTACAATACAAGTGGTTCTCCTTCCCGTGGCCGAGTTAGAATAGGTGGTTGTCCCAGAAACCTTTTGAAATCCTGGAAGGCCTGCTCGCACTTCGTTGTCCATTCAAACCTCTTTCCCTTTCTTAGAGTGGCGTAGAAGGGTAGAGATCTTATTACCGATCCGGCTAGAAATCTGGACAAGGCTGCCAATCTTCCATTGAGTTGTTGTACCTCTTTGACACAGGTCGGACTCTTCATGTCGAGTATAGCCCGACATTTATCCAGATTTGCATTGATTCCTCTTTGTGTGAGCATAAAACCCAAGAATTTGCTAGCTTCTACTGCGAAGGTGCATTTTGCAGGGTTAAGTCGCATGTCATGCCTTCTTATAGTATCGAATACTTGGGTGAGGTCAAACAGTAACGACTCTTCATTTTGTGTCTTTATTAACATGTCGTCCACGTAGACTTCCATGAATTTTTCGATGTGTTATGCGAAGACCTTATTCATTAATCTTTGATAAGTGGCTCCTGCATTTTTGAATCCGAATGGCATGACGATGTAGCAGTAGTTTGCTTTCGGGGTTAAGAATGAGGTTTTTTCTTGATCAGGTGGGTACATCGAGATTTGATTGTATTCTGAATAGGCGTCCATAAACGAGAGGTATTTATATCCAGAGGAGGCATCTACTAGAGCGTCGATACTTGGGAGTGGATATGGATCTTTTGGGCAGGCTTTGTTGAGATTAGTGTAGTCGGTGCACATCCGCCACTTCCTATTTGATTTTTTCACCAATACGACGTTAGCTAGCCATAGCGGGTACTTGACTTCTCTTATGAATCCTGCCTCCAGTAGAGCTTGTACTTGCTCTTCCACAGCCTGGGATCGTTCTGGTTTGAGCTTTCTACGTCTCTGCTGTACTGGCCGAGATCCTGGGTAAACTGCCAACTTGTGGCACATTAACTTAGGATCTATGCCCGGCATGTCTGCGGCCTTCCATACAAAGAGGTCGACATTGTTTCTTAAGAACAGTATGAGGGACTCCTTTACGTCTCCTTTTAGGATTGCGCCAATATTAGTTATTTTTTCTGGAGTGTCTCCGATTTGGACTTTTTCGGTCTCGCCTTCAGGTTGTGGATGAAGTTCTTCTCGCCCTTGAGCTCTCCCGAGTTCAATGGTGTGGATTTTTTCTCCTTTGCCCCTGAGGTTTAGACTTTCGTTGTAACAGCGGCGTGCTGTCTTCTGATCTGCTCTTATTGTAGTGATTCCTTCTGTGGTTGGGAACTTCATGCACAGATGTGGAGTCGAGACTACTGCGCCGAGTTGATTTAGCGTTGTCCAACCTATCAAGGCATTTTAAGTTGTACTTACGTCGACTACGATGTAATCTATGTTGAGTGTCCTTGACCGATTCCCTTTTCCAAAGGTTGTGTGCAATGAGATGCATCCAAGTGGTTGAATTTGGAGTGTCTCCCAGCCCGAATAGGCTGTTCGGATATGCTCTGAGCTCTTTTTTCTCTAGGCCGAGTTTGTCGAAGGCGGTTTTGAACAGTATGTCGGCCGAGATTCCCTGGTCTATCAACATGCGGTGGAGATTAGCGTTGGCTAATATGATAGTGATGACCATGGGATTGTCATGTCCTGAGATGACGCCAGTTCCGTCCTCTTTGGTGAAGGTGATAGTGGGGAGTTCGGGTGCTCCTTCTCCTCCTTCGACATGATATACCTCATTCAGATGTCTTTGTGAGATGATTTGGAGATTCCTCCTCCCGCAAATCCTCCGTGTATCATGTGGACATGTCTCTCCGGGGTACAAGATGGTCGTTCAGTTCGTCCAACCTCTTCGTCCCTTCTTCTTTTTCTTGGCTCATCTGTTTTGCTGGCTAGGTACCGATCTAGTCTCCCCTCTCTCACTAATTTTTCTATGATGTTCTTTAAATCGAAGCACTCGTTGGTGGGATGCCAATAGATTCGATGGTATTCACAGTATTCTATCCAATTTTCTCCTCCTTTCTTGCTTTGAGTGGACGAGGTGGCGGTATCTTTTCAGTGTGGCATACTTCTCGATAGACATCTACAAGACACTCGAAGAGGGGTGTAATTGTAGTATGTCTTGATCTTTTCTCCATGCTGATCTTCTTTTTTCTTGGACTCTTTATCCTTATCTTGGGAGGAATAGGAAAATCCGGATTTTGAGGTCTCTCCTAGTCGGGAGTTTTCCTCCATGTTGATGTACTTTTCTGCTCGTTTTTGCACTTCATTCAGAGATGTGGGATGTTTTTTTGATATGGAGTGACTAAAAGGTCCCTCTCGTAGGCCATTGATGAGACCCATAATGGCTGCTTCTGTTGGTAGGTTTTGTATGTCCAAACATGCTTTGTTGAATCTTTTCATGTAGCTGCGAAAACTTTCCCGATCTCCTTGCTTGATCCCTAATAGGCTTGGGGCGTGTTTAGTTTTGTTCTTCTGGATGGAGAATCTCGCTAGAAACTTTCTGGCTAAGTCGTCAAAGCTTGAGATGGAACTCGGGGGTAGATTGTCGAACCATTTAATTGCTGTCTTCGTCAAGGTAGTCGGGAAGGCTTTGCACTGAGTTGCATCTGAGGCGTCGGTGAGATACATTCTGCTTCAGAAGTTGCTGAGATGATGGCTGGGATCTGACGTGCCATCGTATAGAGTCATGTCGGGAGGTTTGAAGTCTTTGGAGATTTTGGCCTTCATGATCTCTTTGGTGAATGGGTCTTGGTCCTTGCGGGAGCTATCTTCATGGCTGGATCGAGTAGTTTTAGATTTGAGATCGACTTCGAGCTTTAGGAGCTTGTCCTCTAATTTGCGACGTCGCCTAGCTTCCCTTCGTAGGTCTCTCTCGGCTTCCCGCTGATACTCGACCTCTTTTTCGAGTTGTTTTAGGCGATCCTGAAGTGCTTCCATGGCTCCCGTGTTTAGTGAGTTCTTGTCTTTGTTAGATTGAAAAGTATTGTCTAGTGTGACCCCAGCATTCTTATGTGGTGTTCTGTTCTCCAAATCAAAGTTGTGGTCGTTGTCAAGGTTGTCCAGCATAATGATGGGATGACTTCTAGGTCCCCGGCAACGGCGCCAATATTCCGGGGGTTACCTGAAACTATAGGTCGATCTCGGACGAGATATTCTGTACGGATCGGTGATAACGTGTCCGGCTTGTGAATGGGGGCTGGAGCAGTCGTATCTGACTTGTTGGACTGGCGATGCTGCTGATCCTTTGTCACCGGAGGGTGGTGGTACCTGCAAGGGACTCCGATGCTTAAGTTAGCAAGGGTATTAAGCAGGTATTTGTGTAGAATCAGAGAGTGAGTTATACCTGAGTGTTCCAGTGTATTTATAATGGTGAGGAGTGATAAACCCCTATTTTATGATTCATCTTGTGCTTAATTGAGTGTTTTTATCAATTCTTCACCCACTTATTCATGTAAATTGCATGGTTTTACTATTCCTTACTTATTTTATGATATATGTGAAAACATGTTTCCTATACTTTAAAAATATTAAATTTAATTATCCTTTATTACCATTCGATGCCGTGATTTGTGTGTTAAGTATTTTCAGGTTTCATAGGGCAGGAATGACTTAGAGGATAGAAAAGAAACACACAAAAATGGAAGAAAAGCACAAAAATGGAGTTTTGAAGAAAAGGGCAGCGACGCGAACGCGTGGATGACGCGGCCGCGTGCCTAGCGCAAAATGCAAATGACGCGCACGCATGGACGACGCGGACGGGTGCCTTGAGCAGAACGCAATTGACGCGAACGCGTGACCCACGCGCACGCGTGACAGACGCCACGTGCAGAAATTGCAGAAAACGTTTTCAGTGATTTCTGAATCTCTTTTGGCCCATATCCAAGTCCAGAAACACAGATTAAAGGCTATAAAATGGGGGAATCCAACACACATCATATAGATCAAGAGGCTTACACATAATTTTAGGTTTTAGATGTAGTTTTTAAAGAGAGAGGTTCTCTCCTCTCTCTTAGGATTAGGATTTAGGATTTCTTTTACTTTATGGTTATTACTTCAATTACAGGTTTAATATTTCTTTTAGTTTATTTTCTCTTCCACTATTATTTACTCTATTATTTTAATTGATATTTATCTTTTCGCTTCGATTTATGAATTTTTCCATGTTAAGATTTGAATATTCTAATTAATATAAATTGAGGTATTTCAGATTTGATTTTGCTTTATTTTATTTATGAATGCTTTTAATTTAATTTAAGATATTTTCCCCTTTTGGCTTTGTTTAAGTAATTAGTAATACTTGAGTTATAAAACTCAGTTGTTGATTGAAATTGGAATTCTTTGCTGGTTAATTTGTACTCTAATAACTCTAGTCTTCCCATAGGAGTTGACTAGGACTTGAGGATCAAATTAATTAGTCTACTTGACTTTTCTTTGTTTAGCAAGGGTTAATTAAAGTGGGAGTAGAATCCAATTATCATCACACCTGATAAGGATAACTAGGATAGGACTTCAATTTCTTATACCTTGCCAAGAGATTTTATTATTATTAATTTATTTTTCTCGTCATTTAAATTACTTGTTCCTTATTTTAAAAACCCAAAAATATCCAATTTTCCATAACCAATAATAAATCATACTTCCCTGCAATTCCCTGAGAAGAGGACCCGAGGTTTAAATACTTCGGTTATAAATTTTATTAGGTTTTGTTACTTGTGACAACCAAACTTTTGTACGAAAGGATTCTCTGTTGGTTTAGAAACTATACTTACAACGCGATTATATTTTTAAATTTCTTTACCGATAGAAAATCCGATCGTCAAAATTGGCGCCGTTGCTAGAGAATTGCGAACGTGTGCCTTATTATTGATTATTGTAAATATTTTATTTTACTTGTTTATTTGCTTTTATTTTTGTTTTTAATTTTTATTTGTTACTATGAATTCTCACCCCGATTACTTTGAGTTTGGTTCCAATGCTGTTAAAAGGAATGGAAGCTATAACAGGAACATGCATCAAGGTCAGAACAATCAGAGATGGACGAAGCCACGAGGATCTGATCAACCCTTTAGGCAGTAACACCTTCCAAGATACCATGGACCACGACCATTCCATAATGCATGCCAAGACAATAGTTATGGTGGACCCTTTCGTGACAACCAACACCCACCAAATTACTATGGTCAAGAGCCATTCCGAGGTGCATACCAAGATGATAGATATGGTGGACCCTCTTGTAATTACCGACAAGCCCCACTATATACCTATGAACCACCTCCTCAACACCACTTTGAACCACCACACTCAAAAGCCCCCTATTACCATTCACCTCCATATGAAGGAGATACTTGAAACTCTAGCAAACAGTACGAAGCATGACTTTGTACTAGAACAAGTGGAGGAAGCTGTAATTATCGAAGAAGAAGAATTGGTTGAAGATTTAGGAGACGTTGAACCCCCCATGAGAATCCAGAATTGAGGAGAATTCCGTCAAGAAATTTGTAATTGATGCTAAGGAGAAGAGTGCACAACCCCCAAAGCAGGTATCTTATGAAGAACTGGACGGAACAACTCAAGAAGTCGGTTTCCTTGATGATGAATTTCACAAGTCAAGTCCTCCTAGTAATGAACTTGCATCCGCAAGTGAATTCTTTGAGATTGAAGAATCTTCCCCAAGTGAATACGAAGATGATGCAGAGGTAGACTTTTCTCAACCTCCAACTTATGACTCGAGTGATGAGGAAGATATCGAAGACCTTGATCAAGACGTGGTTGCAGTTGAAGAAATTTGCAAGGAAGTGGAAGAATTCACAGAAGAATACAAGGGAGTAGAGCTTGCAAAACCACTGGAAACACCTGTCCCGAGGCCATTACCGCCCAATACAAACTTCAAGTGTATAAAATCCTTAGCTTTTATCTTTACTTTTCCACTTGAATACGGTTTACTTGAAACAGATGGCCAGCTTAGAGCTCCTTGCGGCTTTAAGAGCAAAAGGGAAATGGCTCGTACTCAAAGCTGGTATACAAGATTCAATGAGGTTCCACACTTCAATTTGAAGTGCAAGGATTGGTATCAAGTTCGATTGAATGGGTCTCGGAAGACATTTGGTCATCTTGGTGAGGATACAACTTCCAAACCACCCGGCTGGAAAAATATACATCGAGACAAAGGCGGGTGCAAAAGCAAGGTTTGGGATCCTGGAATCTATTCTAGCATTCAACACCCCGAGAGCCTGAGAACCTGTTTGAAACTGCTCAAGGGATTTACATGCCTTGTTTGGGACCCCGGAGGCTGTTGGAATTCCAAACACTGGTGGAGATTTTTAGATGAATTAAAGCACAAGCCACCATAGCAGGAAGCTCATCAAATGTCCAACTTAAGGACTTTAACTAAAAGTGCTAGGTGGGAGACAACCCACCATGGTATGATCGTTCCTTTCCAATTATAATTTTATTTCGTTTTGTTTGTTTTTGAGTTTTATTTTATTATATCTTCATTGAACCTGGAACTATTCATAGCATCTGAATTACCTTTGCATTTGGCATCCTACATATAAAAAAAATCACGCCACACAAGCGCGCAGGCCACGCGTGGGCGTCGATTAGAAATCGGCATAAAGATCCAACGCCCAGAAAGTTGGGCTGGAATCGTGCGGCTGGTGTGCGTTTAGCACAACTTGGCCCATGCATTCTAGTCCCCGACGCAAATGCGTCACTTGCACTACACACACTCCACGCAAAAGCGTGAGCAACGCGTACGCGTCGCATGGATTTTATGGACCCTATTAGAAACAGAGAGTTGCGCCAAAACGATGCTGGAACTGTGCATTTAGCACAATTCTCAGCGACGCGTTCGCATGCTTTACGCGTACGCGTCACTTACATTTTACCTGACTTACGCGATCGCGTCGCTGACGCGTTCGCGTCATTTCCCATTTTGCCCCAACCACGCGTTCGCGTGAACCACACGTCCGCGTGGATTCAAATACCCTAACCCCAACCCACGCAAAACCCTACCCCTTTCGCGTCCCCCAAACCCACCCCCAACCCCCTCTGCACTCTCTCTTCCTTACCCCCCCAACCACACAGTCACCACCTCCCTCACCGAACCGCCGTCATTCCAACCGCCGCGCCGCCCCCGCCGGAACCACCCCCTTCTCTTCTTCTTCCTCCTTCTCCCTTCCACTCTTCCCCCTTCGCGACACCTCTGCCCCATCGCCGAGCCGCCACCTCCGCGCCACCCACCCTCAACCGCCGGCCACCACGCCCCCAAACCCCCCTCCTCACCTCTTTTTTTTTCCTTACCCCCCTTCAACCCACACCCACCACACAGCCCCACTGCCCCCACCGGACCACCGCCGCGCCGCCTTCCACCGCCGCCGCACCACCACCGTCACCACCACAACCATACCACCTCTCTGTATCCAATTTCTATTCATACATACACACCAGGTTCCGCCGAACACCGATTCCTCTATCAGTAGCTAGTTAGTTGCATATTTTTTACTTTCCATTCAAATTAGGATAGTTAGAGATGCATGATTGTAGTGGATTTTAGGTGGTTAGGTAGCTAGGATGTGGTTAGTGGATCTAGGCCTGATAATTGCGCCGTTCTTGTTACCTGTTTTATCTATTTCGCAATTCTAAATTTGTTGTGATGATGATGATGTTCATATGTTGTTCTTTCACGTTTGATGTTGCTGTTACACTGTTCTTTAATGATCTTGCTAATTGTTAATCTTTTCAGCACTACTTAATGTCGTATGAACTGGTTTTCTTGCTGTTCATCACCCGGAAACATCCAATTTTAGCCGGAATGCTGCCCAAATTTTTTCAGCAAATTGTTTCACTCAGCTTCCATTCATGAATTGGTTTTGGCAATTTCAAGTTTTGCGCTATTTGGTTTCAAGCTAGCCCAATTCATGGATGACTGGGCTTGCATTCTCACTCTTTCTGGTTCCCGGATTACTAAATTGCTTTATTGATGATTTCTTTTTCCTTTTGTAATTTTATAAATTATCATCCATAAACTACAATTTTTGCTTGAATATGAGTTGATTGTTTTTCAAATTTGTGAATTTATTGTCACCTAGGAAATCCATTATCATGCCACTTACTTTAACTTTCTCTTTACTTACTAACTGCTCTAACTTTCTAACTTTCTCTTTATTTACTAACTGCTTTAACTTTTTAACTTCTCTTTTTACCTAACTCCTTTAACTTTCTAACTCAAGGCATGATTACTGTTTTTTCTAATTAACAAGAATTCCACATATCATATATTTTGGATTGTGATTTTTACTCTCAGACTTTTCACTTGCATACAGTCCAAAATTTTACTTACATTTGACTCATTTCATGCTTTTATTGCTCTTTTGCCTTTATGCTTATATTGATATATCCTATTTGCTTACCTGCTTTCCTGCTTTAGTTCTTAAATTATATCCTAGAATTTCTGCTTTTTAGGATGTCTGATCCCAAAAGTAAGGGAAAAGGCAAAGCAACTACAGGCAAAAGAAAAAGAGAAGAATCCTCTACCTCTATATTAGACATCCTTCATGATAATTCCTGGCATGAAAAGAACTTTACCCCGCAGGAAAAGGCCGATCAGCTCGTTCCTGCCACTGACCCAGAAAAATTTGCAAACAAATACTATGAGTTGAAGTACCCAGTTTTCGCCACTTCCAGGAACCTATACCTGGAAAGAACACTCAAAATTCTAGAAGAACTACAGCAATACACCTCAGATCAGATAAAACAAAGAGGCTGGTTCTTCTTGGAAAGGAATTTGACTGAAGTTAACTCATCCTGGGTCAGAGAATTCTACTGTAACTATTTCAAAACGACCCTGAATGCAGTCCAACTCAGAGGAAAGCAAATTCTGGTTACTGAGGAAGCCATTGAAGAAATCCTCCACCTCCTGCCTAAATCAGATCAACCGGATGGGTACCAAAAGGCTGAAGAGGATATGAGATTCATGAGATTTGACTGGGACGCAGTAAAGCAGAGAATAACCATTGATCATA